>NC_048428.1:7556812-7605969 GCF_013103735.1 Etheostoma cragini | reverse complement strand
GGAAAAAGGCTGCAATGAAACAAAGAGTGAAAAATTTAAAGGGGTCTGAATACTTTCCGTACCCACTGTACATACACATGTCCAGGGAGGGAGGATGCGTGGGATTTCCTACTTTCTGGCCTATACATCACTGCTTCTGCTATTATTACTCTCATCCCCATTGGGGACAAAATGTACCCTGTGTAACAAGCATTTCCTGGGTCAAACTATTTAGTTTTTTTCTGCAAAGGAAACATGGCTTAAAAGCGCAGTGTTTTATGTTGACATGACATTGTGATATTTCATTTTGAGATTATTTTCCATCAAATATTGAAGTCCATAAATAAGTGTTTTGGCGTGGCTGGCCGAGTGGCACTCTATCCATGGTATGGAAAGGGGATTGAGTTCTTGGATGTTTTGTTTTGTTAGGCATGATCAACACCCTACCCCTCCTTCTTTTCTCACGTCTGTACATTTGCTTGAGCTTAAAAGTGTCCAAGTGCCCCACCACTTCCTCCAGAGCAGGGGCGGGTCTAGAGGGGGGGCAAATATGATGCCCCCCCCCCCCCCCCCCCCCCCCCCCCCCCCCCCCCCCCCCCCGTGCCCCCGCAATCCATTGGGCTGGAGTGCTATCAAACCAACCAATCCCTCTAGAGCACCTGTTGCTGTAAGAAATAAATCGTGTTTTGCACTTTATGTCTGTCCTCTTTCCTATTATCTGAAAAACTGTGTACAGCATGGTTTTCTTTGTTAAAGTTTGAGGCAGAGTGTACTGCACTAAATTAAATTCACAGCCCTTGTCACATGACCAATTATTGTTTCCATGATGACTATCCATATTTTTTCCTTAACCACCCAGAGGAAATGTGTATTGTATTTGGATACACCATTTGTTGAAAGTAAAAACAAGTGAAATTAATAAAGAATGTGATGTGTTTTATTTAGCAAAATCACATTGTGTTGTTCTATCCTATGCAAAATGCCCTTTGATGAATATGAGGAATATGCTTGATGCTTAATTCCTAATTAAGAAATTAACAAGCCTTGATTAATAGGCTTTAGACCAAACATAGAATCTCCCTTAAAATTTAGAATTAGGCCAAATATTGAAATTGATTCCTAATCCTCACTGGTGCTTCTCACACTCTTAACTGTGATGCATTGGAATATAATTTAATTTGTAAACATCAATCAAAGATCTCATTTACTAATTCTATGTAACCTACACGGTGGTGTGATTTCATTCATAAAAGGTTCATCACTGTATACATTGATTCATCATTCATTAACTTGGTTCCGGATTAGTGTTTAAAATAGGAGCTTTCAGATTATGAGACTAGATTAATCAATGAACTGGCTTTCAAATCTCCTTTCTATTGATGCTCTCGAGGTCTTAAATTTGTGTACATATAAATATAAAACTTATTTTCTCTGATAGCCCAAAATTGGTGCCATCACTCTCCTTTGCCTATTGCCCATTCATGTTTTTATGTTTTATATCATTTTGAGTTAATAATGAGTTACATCTCTCCGTATCAATTATTAATTCTGCTAATAATTGATACCACTCTTATGTATGTACGGTACATACGAATCCATAGCCAGCAGCCAGTTAGCTTAGCATAAAGACAAGAGAGAGCCTTATATATATATATATATATATATATATATATATATATATATATATATATATATATATATATACACACACACACACACACACACACACAATCTGCTTATGTATCAGATTTAGACATCGTTTTGAAAAATTATGCATTTCACGTTTGTGTTAAAGGTTTATTTTTAGCGGGAGTAGGGCAAAAAATGTAAAGCTATGATGTGTATTTTCTGTCGCCCCCATGAGGAATTCTAAGTACTAAACACTGTTGGCGCGTCCACATCAAACAGCATTCTGTGATCGAGTGATGCCGTTGCTAGCAGCCAAGGAGGACATGGAGAGTAAGAAGAACATGATGGACTCTTCAGAAAAAGGTAATTACAGTATCTTACTCAAGTTTCTGCGTGGGAAAGTCAACACACAACAAAATCTTCTGAACATAGTCATACTGAGAAATCCAGAGAGAGTTGTGTGGAGCTGATAGTCTTAGATAGCTTTGTAGCGACTCATTTGGCAAGGGCTTGAATCTAACAGATGTTTATAAATATCAAAAAGATACGCACTAAAGCTTTAATACATGTAGCCTTAAAAGTTCTATTTAGAGTGATTGGAAGATTTTTTTGAAATAGTATCAAATGTAATCATAGATACATTAACATATATATACATTAAGACATACAGTATGTTGCGTATGCAACGTTGATTGACAAAAGGCAAAGTGTCGTATTCAATGTCATTGAAAGATACAAACTTGGATTGTAATGGTTTGCAGAATCCACTGTAAGCATGTTATTTATATGTTCAGTAGAGTAGGTCTAGACCACGCTCTATAATTTACAAAGACCCAACAATTCCACTAATTCCCACTGTTCATTTTACAGATGAAATATAGGAAAACAAGTGGTTTACAACATGTGATTCATGACACAGTGGCACTATATGTGTCAGAAGAATTTCCACATTAACACAATCTTATAAAGAGTTTGTGGAGAATTCGTCTTTATTCCCCTCTTTGATGCAACATTACTTTGTGTTCTGCTGTCAGTTTTAATTCTGCACTTTAGGCCAAGTTAAAGTCATTCACTGGGAAACAATTAATTTGGAAATGCTGTCACCTGCCATGATTAGGCCCATTACTTGTTTACTGCCTCGGAGGCAGTGTGTTGCCTTTTGTAGCCTAAGTATGATATCACGAACTGCCAAGGAATGCAAATTGTGAGGTTACGTGGTAAATTTTGTCTGAGAAAGAGTTGCGAGATAAACAGGCACAAAGAAATGTTAAAACACATGCATAGCTTACAGCAAAAGCATTCAAATGAAAAGATATGTAACATCATAACACATTGTTCAATTTTCTTTAAATTCAAAGCGCCTCACAGTTTAGCTATTTGTTGCTCTGCCATTATGCAAGGTCACGATGAGTCAGACAGCTGTGTTCTCAACTTCATTTGTGTTTATTTTCCCTTCAATAAATAGACGGAGAGAGAGGCCTGTACTTCTGAGGTGATAAGATCCTCCCGGCGTGTTCTTCTCGCTGACCTTGGGTGCTGCAAAGTAAAAATCGATGCTCTTTCAGGAGGACAGAAGGCAGTATTCACTTTCTGTTAAGGTACCGTGCATCTTCCACAAAAGGCATGAAGAGAGAACCTTAGGTGTTAATGTGTGTCAGTGGAGGGTTTATCTGAACAGATAGACACAGACACAGACACAAGATACACAGGCGTAAACATTAAAGGACAGGGTTGGAGAAAAGCTCACCTATGGGGGCATATTGTTTTAAGCCAGGTATCAGGCAATTGGCTTCATCTATATCAAATCCAACCTGCCTTCCGCTGTGTCATGGAGCTTCTAATGCTTACAAAAGTGCCACAATAGCTGCTTTGAATATCTTTGAATCTCCCATAATGCTGTAAATAGAATGAAAATGAAAATGAAAATTTTTTAACATTAATATGTGTTCCCCCAGCCTGCCTATGGCCCCCCCCCATGGCTAGAAATGGTCATAGGTGTAAACCGAGCCCTTGGTATCTGATCTGGTTTCCTCCCCTTTCTCTGCTTTGCCCGCCCAGAGAATTTGGCCAAAACCATGAGAGAGAGACATCATGGCTTTCAAACGAGCAAAGTGGCAGTTGTTCAAGGCCACACCCCCAGCCTCCACCTTGCCCGCGCCCCCCCCTCTCCTTCTCAAACGCTACTCAGAAATGACACATACTAAGGATAGCTCATTTTGGGACTGGCTCTAGTGGCTGAAATTCTGCACCAAGGCTTCTGCAAAAGAGACTTCAGATACGGTATTAGAGGTCCACTAAGGTTTATATAAAAGAGACTTCAGATACAGTATTAGGGGACAACTAAGGTCTATATAAAAGAGACTTCAGATATGGTATTAGGTAGGGCTGCACAATGAATCAAATTTTAATCGCAATCACAATTTTGACTTCCCAGGATCAAATTTTGTGTAATCGTGATCGAGCAATTATTTTCTTTTTAAGGGTCATTTCATAGAACGCTCCGGGTTTTTTGCAAAGCCAATCTACCGCAAAGCCGTCTGCTCATGTGCCAGTCAGAGTAGTTCCCTGCACCCCGTGCAGCTTAGTTTCTAGAGGTAGACAGTCAAAGAGGACAGAGTAACGGGAGGAAAACTCAACAAATAGCAGTCGGTTGTACGTCGGTCTCAAGGTTTACCAGTTTACCAGTAAACGCAACATTTTGTCCCGTCTGTTGTTTTTCAGACAACAGCAGTGACCAGTGCTAGTCGGTGCTAGTAGCGTCTGTTAAGTCCTCTAGGACGCACCAGTGCTAATGTCCTCGCATCCGCTGCAATGTTGTTTATAAGGATATGGTTTAATTTTGCGTTACATGACCCATTTTGTCTGTAAAGCCTTGCCTGTGTTGGATCTCTCCTCTACTCTCTCTGACGTGTGTATCCGTCATTTGACCGGTGCTTGACCCGTTCATAATGTTTAGCCGTCTCTCTGTGAGTAGCGCCCATCACACTCCGTCTCGCAGTTATAAATAGCGTATGTGACAATAAAATTTGTTTTGGTTAAAATCAACAAATAATCGTTAGAATAATCACGATCAAAATTTTGATTAAAATAATCGTGATTATAATTTTGGCCATAATCGTGCAGCCCTAGGATTAGGGGACCACTAAGGTCTATATAAAAGAGACTTCAGATACAACATTAGAGGACCTGTAAGGTCTATATAAAAGCATCCAAAAAGCACCATGTCATGGGACCTTTAAAAAGAATGTTTAAATCAACATTGGATGCAGTAGTCATTTAAAAGAGTTTATAAGAGGTGGCTTTAAAAATTTGATATAATGATATTGTTAGCTCTCTCCACTCAAAAGTTGTGTAAATGTTAATTTAATTATAATACTATCACAATTCAGGGCATTCTGTGTGCACTAGTAAGATCTCACCTATTCTCTCTTTTACCTCAAATGAAATTCTATTGACTGCCTGCAGGAAATAGCGTGTCTCTCTTGTGCCTTTTGTAGGCTTTGGAAATCTTTGTCACAATACAATATTATTGCGATATATTTCAAATGAATTACCTTTTTCCAATTTCAAATTAATACCCAAAGGAAAACAAATGATCAAAAAATATCTGGTGTCTATAAAAATATACATTTTTGTTTGTTTGTCTCGCTTCAATTTTCCATCTAGTGGACTGAAAAAGGAATTCATTTGATTATTCTAGTACCAAACACTTAAATTCTCATGTGCAATTTATACAAGAAAAGATTGGCATCCGTGCATCTATATAGTATTGTGATACTATGCTGTATCTAATTTCTATGCTAACTTTGCACAGATAAAGACTTATGGACAATACAGAGACTTTTCCTATCCATCTTTATTTTTAATAGAATCTATGCCAGTTTAAATATATAATCTTGCTGTACCTCTAAAGGAAAAATTTAAAGGTGATTATATGACCACTACTGTAGTGAGGCAGAGGTGCTTTAGACTTCTCTGACTGTACTGTCATGGAGACGCTGACTGAGGACAGGTGGCAGGAGATTTAGCTCTACAGTATTGCTTTCCTCCAACCAAATCAGAAAATCCATTCAAGCACATTAGCACAACTGCTAATTGCTAGACTCTGTGTGTCTTATTGCACACATTGATCTGTCCACAACCTCTTCCAGTTGAAATGGAATTGTGAAATTAAAGACCGTAAGTGGACAGATAAAGGATTTTCTGCCACGTTTAGCCACATAATTCAGATTTGATGAATAGAAATAGTTGCTATAAAGCTTGACTGTAAGGCCAGTGGTGGATTTGACACAAATTCTGTATGGATAATTTAGGTTTAAGGACATGAATGATTCAGCATAATCAAATCAGTCCTGCACTATACGTGTATTATTTCATCCTGATCTCTAAGTGTATTGGAAAAAAGTAAAATCCACCGTTCACATGCAGCTAAAAATACTCTGGAACTAATTTGTTAATCCAGCCTCACTGATCGCATTTTAGATTCAGTACAAAGGGTTTGGATGTAAGTGGTCAAATTCTGCTGTACTACCGTACTGTCAGTTAACTTTGATGCAGAGTGCAGAGATGGCTTGTCAATCAGTGTTTGAGTTGCTTGTGCTCACTTTAAACTGTGTGCAAAAAAATCATCTGTGGACTCACCCATCAGCGTGTATTTTAAAGATCAAGGCGCTTTGACACCTATAGCCCGGCAGACTTGGTGCAATTCAGGGTTGACGTTGCAACATTGTTGCATTTTTCCATGGGTCCAGTTAGCATTCACACTACACTTTGTCAAACACCAAAATCCAATAATGGAGCAAACTACAGTAAATGTATAACATCTTGGGTTACTGGTGTTGTCACACAGACAACGAGCAATGTATGGTCATAATAGGTTAGGGATTTGAAGATTATCATCGCATATATAGGTCCAATTTGTGTGCAAGGCTGAAATTGCAGGCTAGTAAATTATCTGTTTTCGCCTCACTGCCTGTATTTTGGGTCGAATCTCGTTCTCTGGTGTAGTTGGAAGCAAACTGAGACCCCCGTTTTCAAGCGGCCCAGAGTTTGGTTGTTTGGTCTTCACCAGAGTTGATGGATGAGTTTTCAGACCAGTCCAAACAAACTGCACTATCCGACAAAGCGCTCCAGGGTTCGGTTAAAATGGACCAAACAGCTCAGGTATGAAAGCAAGCTTAGAAAGTGTTTTATTGTATGGAGTCAGAAAATCTTAATTTCTGCATCAGGTTAATAGCTAGAGGAAGTCAACCAAAATATTTCAGTTTGATAGGACAGACTATAAAACCACACCCAAAGGCAGACACACCCCAACATAGCCATCTTGTGAGGTCACATGATTTTGTGAGATTTACTTCCAGTTGCATATTGTCTTTGGTTGGGTTTAGGGAAAGATCATGGCAGAAAGTAATACAAGTAAAGTGTTGGATAAGAGGCTGAATAATAATTTACAAATTTACGATATGGTAGCCTGCTAGCCATGCTAGCTCGCACAGTTTGTTCCCAGCCCTACCCACGCTATGTCTTGTCACACTGATTGCTACAATAACACACAAAGCAAAATTTCCGAATTAATTCTTTTGAATGAAAAAACATGTGCTGTGGTTACACCTATTGTTTTTAAATATTAAGTGACCCATCTGGAACTTTTTTCCTGTATGATAATACAAGAAGACTATGAAAACATTCACACTGTGCAATGACACAAAATATTCCTAAAGGAGTGGATCACTCAGCTTAATTAATTGTTAGTATTATCGGTGTGATTGAGTTTTTTTAGCCCAGGACATGAGCTGATTGTTACACTTGACCCAATGTAAAATCTACAGTCTTGCCTTGGGTGGTTTTGATGTCCTTGTCTGAGCCTGTCATGGTGACTGTGTAGGCCTCAGGGTGTCCTCCAGCCGAGTAAACAAAGTGCTACTGTCCACCCAAAAAACACACTTGTTTTCACATATAAAAAAATTTACACAAAGCCACATGTTAAATGTAATGTGTTTTATTTTTGTGGCATGTGAACACAAGGTGCACAGTGTCCCACCAGGGGAATTGCCTGATTTCCTTCCTCAACGTTCTACTTGTCTGAACCTGGCCAATAAGATACATTTTGGGTATGATGTAGCGGCTGCTATAAGTGAACAGTTGGAAAAAGCATTTGCCTTTATTTTGAGCTTTCTAAAAAAATGTGCACTTGGGCGATCGAGTGAGCCATGACTCTTTATTTTGCTTTGTGTTTATCCCTAAACAATGACATTGTCTATCTAAAGTGGTGCTCTGCACAAGTACCTCCATTCTGACCTCTAATTGGCGAGGCAGTATGTGCCAGAGGGAACATTACACTGCATTCCTAAATGGCTACTCTGGGCCACTGCACAGGACATTTAGTTAAAGTTGGTCATTCTCCATCCCTGGAGAGCCAGTAAAGAGTTTGCCACATTGCCTGGAAGAAAGTGCTAAGACATACAGTGTGCTGTAGATGACAGGATTCTGCTGTGAGGTCCCTGGATGCGTTCAAGATGGCAGGCCGCACAGCATGGAACTAAGTAATGCCCTACTGCATCTGGCTAATAAGCTGTAAATAATTGTCTGTGCTTCAGCCCATATTTTTCTCTACATTCTTTCCAGTATAATAAAAAATCCTCCAGTTGGATCAAGCCTTTATAACAGAATGGGGAATGGAGTCTTTAACATAACTTGGTTGTAAATTACAGATAACAGGACTTCGGCACACCCTCAGTGAACCTCTATTTGCAATAAATATGAACTCAAGCTGGCATTTTCCTTCTTAAAAATATTGTAACTGCAGGTGTAAACAGGACGAGGGAAGTCAGAATTTTCTGCCATACCTGTGATGTGATTTTTGGAAATCTTTGAAGGTTATTTCTGTTAATGTTTGGCATTTTGTGGAAAACAATAGTTGTTGGAAATGTTGCTGGTGGCAGCAAGGCTGCATTGCTCGGTAGATTAATAATTAACAAGACGCATCTTCCCTCCAAATATTATCAAAATGGCACACATGGTTTCTGAGACGTTAAGTATTTGTGTTTGTAGTCGCAAACTCACAGATAATTATTGTCTGACTGCAGTTTACCTCAGCACTTTGGAGCGATTTAGAGTCCTCCAGCTCATTGTTTGGGTTTTATGTGCTGCCAATCTACTGTTTGGTTCACTTTCACCATTTGTATCTGTTGTCAGCTAAATCACTCAGTTAAACAGCTGTACACCAAACGGCAAACGTTGTAGCAACTAGCTAGTTAACAGAGTTGAGCATTTAGCAACTAAGGTGCTAAAGCAGAGATAAATGGATAGTGAATATTAGACTGGTCAGGTTTAGAAACACATCCTGATGCTTGCTAATTTCATCCCTTGTCTGCTGGATGGGTTGGTAGACAATCGGCCCCAAGCAGCCAAAAAAACAAAAACAATTAATATGGCTTCAATCTAGGCCATTTAGTGTGAATCCAAGGCAAGCTGGATGTGTGCTGTGCTTCACTTCAGCGCCCCAATCAGGCCACTAGGTGTAGCTTGTAAAGATAGTTGTAGCATTAAGTTCCGTAACTTCTTGGCAGTTACTGCTTTACTTTAGATAAAATGCAACTTTATTGCAGTTCTACTATTCTAACTGCATGGTTTCAACATTAGATCAGCTTATCTGGTCAAATACGTATTGGCCTCTAGCCTACCCTTTTGTGGGACTGGAGTAATGGAGGGGAGCAGCGGGTGTACAAGAAGCAACACCCTCCTTCTCCTACAGGAGGCTACTGGAATATGGTCTTCGTTTTAAAGAAACACAAAATGCTGCACTGGGCACCTTTAAATCTTTAAATTGTTATGTAAAATTGGTTCAGACCAATTGAATTACATTTCCTATTCTGGGTCAAATGCAGCTCTCAGCACCAGTATTCATAAAAACACCATCATATCCAGCACCACAACTGTCTGTAAATGCATACAGTTGTGATGATTAAGCACTTGAAGCTTTTGGGAAGCATTCTATTTTTAGATTAGAAAAACTCATGCATTGTCTCCAATACAGCAGACGTTCGGAAACCTAAATGTAAAAGTGACTTTATCAGACAGAATTTAATCCTGAACACTGAACTGGGAAATAATGTAATCTAATTGTCATTTTATCTGTTTTTGAGACATACTGTTTGAGCCGTTTGATTATTAAATAATAAATATCATAATCACAAACTGCATTGTTTGAAACCAATTAACTAACATGCACATATGGGTTCAATCTATGTGTTAAACTATTATTAAACAATATCTAAAGATTCTTTAACTTTGACTGTTTTGTATTCTGAGGAATTTCATAGACAAATAGCTGAGATCTGAAAGATTCTCAGGGGCAAGGAGAATGTAACTGTGTCCAATGGAGCAACATGCAGTACCTCAAGGTGCAGTTATTCCATCAATAACATGTAACAACGTTAAAGACGTAGTCAGCTGGATGATACTTCTGAGACAATCAACGCTACCAACTGTTCAAGGCTGCAGTGATTTTATCACTTCTATCTCTCACTTTCTATTGTTCAGTCACTGAAAACTAACTAAAACAGGTTAGCAGGAAATGTTTACTGCATTGCCTATCATGTGCATGATCAAAGTATCCAGTGCTTCACTATGTTGTGAGTTATTTCATGCCTCCTGTGGTGTATGACACGTGCAAACATGCTTAATGACTGTGAATACGACTGCAGCCATTGTGTATCTGACATAATGAGATATTGCTAACAACCAAATAAAATGCTCGTCTAACGAATCCCCTTGCTAAAAAGACCCTGCAGCTCCTCTGTCCCCTATAATAGGAACTAATTTGACAGCCGCAACCTTTTCCACCTTTCCTCATATTTGCCCATAATAGCATGAAATGGACCTTTCTGGAAGATAAGATTGCACTGTTGTCTGTAAATTAAATGCAACTGCTATTAAAAGATATCCAACATTTTCCAGCCTTCAGCTCCAAGCTCCTTATTTTGCATCGCCTTCTCTTTGGAGCCGATATTGAACATGTATAACGCTTCGCTAGAAAAGGCTGGGTCAAAGCATTTATTTTAAACAGGCTGTTGAAATTCCTGCAGTGCTCAGTAGGGATGAGTGCAATGCAACAAAGATGGGTTGATTTGTCTTTTTATCTACTTCCAAATGTGGACTCAACCACATTTAATCATTTTAATCCCTATTTTATTGTCATGGTAATTAAGAAATGGGAATGGCCCAATTACACACCTTAATTAGCAAGTAAAAACACACAACACACACTAAGCCACAAACAAATCCATTCCATCATGTAGAGTTTACCGCCTTCTGTCCTTTCCTTCACATCTGTTACAGAGCCCTGCTTTTCTTCAAGGTGACTAATTTAATTTCCTTGATTTGACTGACCTTTGCCAGAGTTGTTTTGATGGCAATGATTTCCTGTCCCTTTGCCTAAGCACTGGCAGCAAACAGAGCAAGTGTAGCGGTCTGGTTTATGTTCCCGGCTCTCAGATGAAATGTGAAGTGAGCTGTAAAGAGATCCTTGTGTGTGACTGAGAGTCACTGTGCAGAAACGGGTGAAGCCAAATAGGTTTTGAGACAATATAAGTGCTGAAAAATGCTTGTGTTGATGGTTGGGCATTCCCAGAAATCTTAAACAGAATTTAACAACACTGCCCACTGTATTAGACAGCAATTTGGATCTCTTCATAGTATAATTAACCCTCATGTTGTCCTCGGGTCGTTTGACCTGTTTTCCTATATCAATGTTCTTTTTAACTACCCAAAATAACATGATTCATTCCACACAACGCTCTTTGGCAAGTACAAATCTCTACTTTCATTAATTTTGGGGTGTCTTATTCCATTTTATAGCATTTGAAAAACTAATAAAACTGGTTTTGTCAAAGTATTGCGTAAAAGTTGACATATTCCAGTCTGTGATTATCCATCAACGTACGTTCCTTTAATTTTAGTCTAAATAATTCCTAATTCCTGCTTTTCTAACTCAAACATTAGGTTTCATTTTCTATAAATGAGGTTTATTGACCATAAATCCCAAAAATAACTGTAAACTAAAGTTAATAAGTTAGTTTTACGTACTGTTGAAAACGTCAAAAAAGTGACAAAACCTGAAAAAAGCGTTAAAAGTGTTTAAAAAAGGAACAAAAACGCAAGAAAAAGTTGTAAAAAAAATCAATAAAAAGCATTAACAAAAGTGTTGATTTTAATTTTTGACAAGAAGACAACACAACGGTTAAAGGAAAAGGATTTTTTTACTCTCAGAATCTAGACCAGTAACTTGTCTACTATATGTGTGGCAGTTATGATAAGAACATGTGCATGCTGTATGACTTCTAGTTTTATCTTGTCTACATGCTCTCATAAAATGATTGCATTTGAAGCATTCTTTGTTCTGATCAAAAGTGACAAAACCTGCCAGAAGTAGCAGTTAGTCAAATCCAGACGGAGTTCATGGGATAATGAATTGTTAAAAGGGGACCTATTATGCTCATTTTCAGGTTCATACTTGGATTTTGTGTTTGTACATGTAGCAGTAGACTGACTATAACTAGGTGCACTTTCTGCCATGAAAAATGACCAATAAAGGCTTCTCAAACAAAAACTAGTACACATAAAAATGTTCCAGCAGGAGTGGGATCTAAAATTTGGGAGAAATGAACAACATCTGCAACCAGGATTAAAGGTTTCCCTGGCATTAGCATGTAGCTACATTTAGCTATGTCTGTATGTACGTAATATACCTAGAGCAGGTGACCATATAAAAGCAAATCTGGCAGGGGATGATGTCACCTCGAGCCGAGGATAGAACAGTTGGAAGCCGAGCGTTTAGAATCTGTGTCTGAGGTTTTTTCTCCCAGGGATTACTTTCAAATACATTTATTATTAAATGTATATATATTGACATTGTAACATTATATATAGGACAGAAAATAGGGAAAAGCACATTTAGTTTAGCACATTGCACCAACTGAACTGTGATACAGTGCGTGACATTCTGTCAATGCCAATTGCTGTGTAATATTTGGAATCAGAAGTATCACTTTCTAACCCATTAATATACACTATTACATGAAGTAGACCTTTAAGATTGACAATACTTTGACAGATGTGAAGCCATCACGTTTTTTTGCAGCATGACAGGAACACTGACTGCCAGTTCACCTCGATTTGTTTTGACTTGTACCTTCTTTTCCAGTGAGTCAGTGTCCATATCCGACAACTTGTATCCATGTAGGCAAAAATGGTAAATCTCCAACAAATAGAATTCTACTTTTTTAATGCAGACCCATTTTATTTTTACATTAACGGTTTCTTACCAAATGAATTCATTGTGTGTATTTTGATGGATTCACTAAGCTAAATATTCTTGATAATTTTAAATCTTACATGGTTGACGTCCATGTTGACTTGCTAGTGTTGCCTGTGTTTTATTGCATTCATTGCACGTGCATCCTCGTGCGTGTGCATGAGATCAAACAAGCGGAATACACTCATAAAATCATTGGTTAAAAGCAATATTAGAGGCGTGTTGCAGAGGGTGTTGCGTTACACTTTTTCGTCTTCCATCCGTTGTCTGTTTTGATGAACGCAATTGAACCATACAATTTCCGTCGATATCTAAAATTATCCTCTATTTATTGTTTACCGATAATAAAGACATATTTGTTAGCATTTCCTTTTCACTAATTTTACTTTTGATTAATTAATATACACAACATGATCATGCATTTATGGGGGAATGGAGAATAAAGAACAAGCATTCAATTTTCACGTCAACACCACACAAAGCTGGTAAATTGTATTTTTTTACAGATAATTATTATCTGACTACATTTTACTTCAGCAATATGAAGCTATTCAGAGTCCTTCAGCTCATTGTTTTGGTTTATGTGCTGCCAATCTACTGTTTGGTTCACTTTCACCATTCTTATCTGTTGTCAGCTAAATCACTCACTGAGCAACTAGCTGGTTACCAGAGTTGAGCATTTAGCAACTAAAGAGCTGAATCAGAGCTAAACGGATAATGAATATTAGACTGGTCAGGTTTAAAAACAAATCCTGATGCTTCCTAATTTCACCCCCTGTCTGCTGGATGGGTCGGTAGACAATCGGCTCCAAGCAGCCAAAAATAAACAACAATTCATATGGCTTCAATCTAGGCCATTTAGTATGAATTCAAGGCCAGCTGGATGCGTGCTGTGTTTCATATTGCATTCACTTCAAGCTGCAACGTAATTTAACATAGTGGTAAAATATATGTGATCAACATCCACCTTTGTAGTATTTGCTTCTTCTTTCCTTGGACACTGTGTCTTATAAAATCTAATTAATATTTAAGAAATTATGATGCCAACAACCTATAGTTAGTTAGTATAGTTATGGCTGTAACTTTCTACTAGAATAGTGAGCACATGGTTCCATAAATGTAATATTAAATTCCCTAAAGAACTTCATTTCTTGCTGTGTGTCCAAAAACGAGCCTTATTAAAAAACAGAAAAAAGCCAGCTTACAGTTCTTTGTTCCACTCTCCTCTGCATTCAGGGAGATTCCTGCGTGCCGTGCATAGTCTGCTACCCATGGGATGTGTGTCTTTAACAAAGGCTGTCTGTGGCAATGACCTGCATGGCAAGCGAGCAAATCTATTTTATCTTGGCATTTGAAAAGCACTGGGAGTTTCATGTATGTCAGCTTCCATTCTTTCATTCTGAACCATTTTAATCTGCCTGTTTTACTGATAGATTTTGATTCACTGATAAAATTAATGTTATAAAATATTGGCTACACTGTATATCATTGATGTCAGTTAGTTTAAGTGCCTTTCTTGGTTCATCCTTTGCAATGCCTTATCTATGGTCTAATATATAAATGCATTATATTCTATGAGAGTTGAGCTAATAGATAATCTCTCATATAAAACCAATTTTACTTTGAGATTGCATATGTTTGCCTCACATGACCCTGTTGGAATGAGCATGATGTCTTGGGAGAAGACTTTATAGTATGAGGTGAGACTTGTTGCCTCTGCTACATTAGTACAGAATGGCATTAAACCACTCTGGAGCATTATTTCTCTATTTCATTATTTATGTCAATTTAACTCCTACAGTCAGCAAATCCTCTGCAAGGATGATTTGTTACTTTCATGGCAAAAAATAAAATCCTATTTTGTGATTAGGTGGTGCATCATAGCTAATTAGCCATTCTTTCTGACAGTATATAGCTTATATGGATAATTATTTGGACAAGATGTTTCTGCATGATTTGTGCAACGCGGGAGAGGTAAATGCTCTTTGTGGGGTGTTTAAATCATTTCACTTAGTCCATCAGCCAAATTGTGCTTACCAGTAATTACAGTTATCCACAACCAGCTTGGCTGAGTTGGCAAGCTATTAAATTGGGTGAGATCCATTGTTTACTGTCGGGGAATCTAAAACCAAGCAAGATGACACTTATTGCATGTCTTAGTTTAAAACATATGATGCCTTCATTGTTGTAATATGTATCATTTCCCAGGCTCTTTCCCCAAAGCAGCTCATTATCCTTCTAGTGCCTTCTAGTGTTCTTTTTTAGTATCAGATAGTCACGACCTGGAAGCTTTAAATGTAGCTGTAACAGTGATCCAACTGACATGAATTCAAGTTGATCACAGCCGCTGTTCTCTCTAAGAAGAATGAAACTGCCAACTTTTTACAGCCACTTTCTAAGTATCCAGAAATGAGTATTTGATGTAAAAAAAAAAAGAAAGAAGGAAAAAAAAGATTTTGGATGCCATAGTATTTTAACATCTGACAGAAGTTGTTCCTGTTTCTCATACCTGACAAAAGCTCTGGCTGATAAAAAGATATGTACTTACTGCTTGTTTTTTTTTTTTTTTTTTTACCCAAATGAGGATGCTAGAGTTGCAAGCTTTTGAACCATGAAACAAAGTCAAAATGATTTAACATTAAACATCCTGAAAATGATCAGGTCATATTTTACTATTAGAGCAAATATAGGATCCTTTAAAAGCAATGTGGCTACATTAGCTTAGCTATACTAAGTTAATGGTATCTCAGTTTTATAATTGGTACAGTCCATAATGCATACGGAGCACGTCATTAGGCTACTTAAAGGTCAGTCATCTTGTGTAAAATAACTAACTAGAATTATTCATGTATGTAAAAGTCATGAATAGAGCTCATATTTAAGAGTGGTATGATTACAATGGACTACCCCTTAATTTGAAATCCCTACACATCCATAATCCACTCACATGTGTTTTCACTAATGTTGCCTCTCTTCAGGACTGTGTGGGTGGCTACCCAGAGAATTGGGGTTATGAACGTAATCAGACGACCTGTTTGCAGTACATGCACTGTAACTCGGTTACTGTAAATCTGCGTGTACATGTTCTAGGAGTCAAATTGTTCACCTTACTTATTTTAAACCTGCAATAAGTGTTTTTTGTCCACTGGTTGGTAGCAAAAACGTTGTGAGGACAACAGTGACATAGGAGCACTGTGGCCCAAAGGTTAACACTGTGGCCTTGCAGCAAGAAGGTACCGTGCTCAAACTCTGGTCGTCCCGGGCATTTGTGTGGAGTTTGCATGTTCTCCCTGTGTCTGTGTAGGTTTTCTCTCAATTGCTCCGCCACTAAAAATATGTT
This sequence comes from Etheostoma cragini, assembly GCF_013103735.1. Taxonomy (NCBI): domain Eukaryota; kingdom Metazoa; phylum Chordata; class Actinopteri; order Perciformes; family Percidae; genus Etheostoma; species Etheostoma cragini. The sequence continues at coordinate 7,589,707 of NC_048428.1, read as the reverse complement.
TCCCTCCCTCTCTACCAAGCTGTGTGGTGTAGTGATTGTCTGGCGTTGTAATGCTACCGTACATCACCGACGTGGGTGCTACACATTGGTGATGTTAGAGAGTAGTCCTCCCCATGAAGTGCTTTGAGTGTCTATAATGAAGCGCTATATAAATGTAATGTATTTTTATTATTATTATATCATCAGCTTTAAGTGCATTCATGTTTCTGGCCACCTGATGAATGTAAATCCAACCTGGACTCTCTTTTAGCTCTGTTTTTGGTCCCTACCAAAGGAAATAGCTAACTATATTCACAAGTGCTTGGTGATTTCCAGGTAGCGTCCAGTGGGTCTTTAGAGATTTTTCACAGATAATAGCGGACGGCTGCCGCAAAACTGATGCGATGAGAGTGGTGAGATTGAACCAAAACAGCTTCTCTACATAGCATGAACGTCTTTGAATTGAATAAATGGTCAATGGTTCGGCGTGGCGACTTTTAAATGCTACTTTCTGTTAGTTTCAGTTTTTGTCTGACAATGGATGGATTTATTTTAAATGCAAGAATGCATCGCTCTGTGTATTCATCTTTCCTTTTATCCACACCCTCTGCTGTCTGAAGTCTTTGTCCTGCAGATGAATAAATGTAAATCTTTGTTGCAGAAACCCTGTTACCAAATATACATGACCAAGAAATCCGCATTCTCCAGGAGAAACCTAGCAGTGGAAAAACCATGGGTGACATTGACATGTCTCTTGTCATCCCTCAAGACTTCTACACGCTAGTAAGATCATGTACAATGCTGGAAACATTACTTCTTTATAAGGGACAGGTTTGCCACACATTTTCCAAATCCTGCCACTGAAGGGGCTATACATGCAATAGTATTGCTTGCTTATCTTTCTGCTTTAAAACTCCCAGTTCCATATTCTCTTAGCAGGATGTAACCTCTGAGTGACAGCTCTATATATTACACTTTATTACCCTGCAATGGAAACGCAGTGTGATAGGGCTCTAATTGGAGACAGGTAGTAGCATTCTTTTACATAGCAAGGCGCTTAATCAATGCACAGATGGCTGATAGTATAAAGATAGGATGATAATCTTTAAATGGGGGGCATTCATTCCCGAGATCCACTGGCCATTGCTGCAAAAGTTGTTCATCTGGGGGGGGGGGGTCTAAAGAGGCAGCAGCCAGGGGACGTGAATCAATTCCAGAGTGTCACGTAAGGGAAACATTTAAGACAAAAAGGTGAGGAAAGGCAAGCTGGAAACAATATCTGTGCTCCAGTTACAGCTCTGCAGACCATTAGGCCACTGTGTCTGGCAGGACAGGAAGTCAGGACACTCGCCTGGAGACCCCACATATCAGACTGCTTCCCAGCATATTTAAAAAATCTGATGTAGTAGCACTTGCATTTTTCATTGATGTACTGGAGATTTGGTCCAGCACTTTGAGGGATGGCCTTAAGCAAGGGCCTCAGTAATATTAAACCAGAATGGAAATAGGCTGTAAAAGCCTGATGAATAGAAGCAGTTGTTGATAAACCTCGGATCATTTCAATACTCTCTCTTCAGCAGAGGATATTAAACATGTCCTGCTCATGAGATGCATACAGCCAGGTAATTCCTTTGGACGATTTACAGTCCTTGCAGCCTCTCTGCATACAATTAGAAAGCCTTGGCTTGATTTCTTCCATTTCTCTCAAAGTTCGTTGCAGCGACTCTAATAGTTCTTTTGCATTCTTATTGCCCTGACTCAAGTAATAAAGTGCTTTCTGATATTTTCAGGTGGATTGAATGTAGATTTACTATTTTATTTATCCCTTCATCATGGGATTAGTCTAGCTTGAGGCAATGATCACTGTGTATGAACACCATTGTAAAATGGAGAGGCACTACTTCACTGAAGTCACTAGTTTAACACAATTGTTATTTGGAATTCTACAGTTATTGAGTGTAGCTACTCTTTTATACGTGTATAAAGCTCACACCACAGAGCTGTGGATTATTTTACAAACTCAGCTTCATGAATCTTGACGTCTCATTTAAAATCGTATGATTTTGCCTCGGCCGGGATGTTTCTGCAGCCCACCAGGGAGTACCAGGTCGCTTTCCTAAAGAGAACGCTGGAGTCCCTCTGCCTCAGTGTTACATGAAGTGTCAGCCTCCAGCTTATTAAAGCTCTGTCATGCTGGAGGTTTCAGCCAGACAGCTCATGCCATTATGGGTTGGCCGTGGCCCTGGGAGCGGCCTCAACCACTGGCTGCAGAACGCCAGGTGATTTAATGACCTGAAGAAAGCGGGTCTATATGGATAATCTTCCACTAGTTACCAGACATCCACGGCCTCCGTATTCTTTATGCTCCTGTTCCCTATTCCCTCAGCTATTAGGGGATGGACGTCAGTTGGAACCAGTGGTATAGTGGGAACAGAAAAATGTGTTCAGTATGAATAATTCTCTATATATGAGCAGATATATTCATTTTATCAGTGGTGCTTGAGAAATATGTATACTAACCTTTAAATAGAAGTATACTGGTGTGTGTGTGTGTGTGTGTGTGTTTGTGTGTGTGTGTGCGTGTGTGCTTGCGTGTGTGTGTGGGTTTAGTGTTGTGTACTGTACTGAGTTTAGGGCGATTTTAATTTTTTTGCTGGTTTGCTGATGTTGACATTTAAATAAAAACAGGCAATGATCAGCTAATATGGTGATGGTGAGTTTCTGACTTTCCTCTGTAGCTCATTGGTTGTCAATAGTAAACATGTCCTGGTGTATATACCCCCTAAGGGAGCGCTGAGATCACAGGCAAAAGGTTTGAGGCCCAGCATGAACCAGGGCATCCGGCTGGGTCGGGTTCGAGGAGAGATCAGATACTCTGGTGCTCTCCTTTATACTACAAAAACACCTACGTGAGAGTCAAGATCCAAAATGTGAAACAGGGGATTTGGGAGCAGACAAAGAGCTGATCTGGGTGTATCCATCTTCGTGGCCCAAATAATAACTGTACATGATTTTATTGTTGTTTTTTTATTTTAAAAAGGCACTTCTGCCTAACAAAGACTGTTCATATGCTCTAATATACATGTATTTCAAAGCAATGCCCCTTCTCACCCACAACAAGGTTATTTTTAAACAAGTTGAGACACTGGCATTGTAAACTTAAACTTAAAATTGAAAGATTAAGGATTTTCTCTACCTCTAGTTTCTATATTGAGGGTTACCATGAATTTAAATGAAATACCTGCCAAACTAAAACATCTTAACACTTCAGATTTCATTTAGGGGCAGTCCAAAAAAGTAGACATTTTGCTTTCAAATCTGCCAGGTTAAAATCTTTTGCCTCCAACAGGGAACGTATCAAAATAGTGTCTGAAGGCACCCAAAGCTGCTATTGTGATCTGATCCTGCTGGAGACGATAACTCTGGCTCTGGGACTGAGTTGAACATTTGGTGATTGATCATGGCTCTCTCTGAAGGGGCAGAAGAAGATGGCTATTTTTACTGAAACTGAGAAGACTTGCCCCTTAATGAGCATCCAAAGTATTACTTAATTCATTTCAATGGATGGTTTGACTGTCACATCTTGGTCTACATGCTGTTCATACTGACATGAATAGAGGTCTGGGTTAGAGAATCCTTGGAACTATTTGTGTTTCATTTTGTTTTCAAGGCTTGAAAATTATTATTTTTAAATCAAGATAAGAGAGATAGCATCTATCAAGGGCATCAATGCAACCCAACAGGTACAATGCAATTGTTTTGGTATTGTGCACAGATCCTAAACAATTGGTAAATCCTTATGAATGGGAATCCCCCTCTCTTAGCCCCAGTAATAACTGTTGCTCATGCTGTCAGATGTAAAGTAAGATGAGATGGATGTGAAACAACAAGCCACTGTAAGAAAGTCCTTGTTAGATCTCTTTGTGAGTCTCAAGACCTTCCCACTGTTGTTTCTCATTAAAAATAGGCTAATAATCAAACTGTTAATTTACTTTTTTGTAAATTTTGTTTAGAAACCTTTAGGAACATGGATTGCTTTACTTCCGCATGTGGATACTGCTGAGGGACACATTTCGCATTTGGACATTGTGAGTCAACGCTTTGACCTCTTGGATGCTTGACGGCCTCCCTAACGAAAGGTTCACACTGATAACTCATTTAACCAAAAAGATAGAAAAGCCTCGGGGCCTGAGTGTGACTCTGAATATAAATCATGAACATGCTTACATGTAGTCAGTCTCACGCCGCTCAATAATAGCAGGCTGTCTGTGTGGTCCTTATTAGTTTGACATGGTGCGTGGACAGGGGCAGGTCCTGCCAGCAGGACAGCGGTATATAAATAAGGTTGAGAAGCCATTTAGAAAGGCAAAAAGGTCTCAGGAACATGACTTTGCATTGCATTAAATGCTATGGATAGTAACTCTTGTAAAAGTTAGCAGCAGCAGGGGATGCAAGGCACTAGTGCAAGTGTACAGGCATGCAGGTTTGTTTTCATACTTCCATTCCCAAACCCCGTAATTCTAGCCAAGTCTAAGAACTGACATAATTCTTTTGTCATTTGTCACCATTGTATATTTTTTTTAAAGATGGTAAACCCGGCAAAAAATAGGCAATAGATTCCTTTCAGCCAGTAGACAGGTATGGCTTTCTGTTTTGTGTCATACAACACATGCACTGTAAACATACTCATTGACTAATCTACAGTGTGTTTTGGTTATTGCATGACACAGACCGGAAGCTGACTGAAGTTGAATAAACTAAAATATGATAAAATATTTGAAAATGACAGGATGAAAAGAGGATGTCTGGTCTAGGGCACCAAAATATATATTATAAATAAATAGAATATTAGGGTTATGGCCCTAACATTTATATAAGTTCTCATACAAAACTCAACCTTAGGAAAAGTATGATCACACACTGTCCCTGTACAGTATAACACTACTTACACCGACATTTTCTCAGCAGGATAGGTAAATGAACACACACAGACACACATTTCACCCATAAATTAAGGATAAACATGTCACCTACTACCTCCGCAAAGCAATCTCGTCTGAGGAAACATGCTGCCTGGGTTCTCATTTTGTTGGGGTTTTACATGGCCTGTATCTGACAGCTGTGACAGAACTGTCACATAAACAACCGCACATGATAAAGCATATTCAATGTGTTTTATAAGCAACGGGTGATTGGTTCTGTGTGAATAGGGAAAGGTAAAAGGTTTCTTTTTCACACATTTATCCTAAAATGTACAGTCTCAAGGAGGAGGGCTTTAATCTGCATTAACAAGCTGTCATCCACATTGAAAATTACTCGTGGTTTAATGTATTTGATAAGATTCAAGTCAATGTTAAGGGAAATTAATAGAACGTAATATGACAACAACAAAGTGAATTAAAAGCAGATTTCAATGCAGTAAAAGGAGACTCCTAAATTGAACAGTCTCTCTCTATCTCTCACACACACACACACACACACATATATATATATACACACACAAACAGGCAAAGTGAAAATATGTTTAGGACTACTTTATATGCCTACTCGGATGCAGCACAGCAATCTAAAGCCTGTCAGGTGACGAGCTCGACATGCTTTGTGGCCTGTATCTTCGATTGAAAACACCAATCAATGCAAGATCCCATTTGCAATCATGACACTGTGAACTCGCATGTACAAGGTTTCAACCACAACAATTGTAGGCAAAATTTCCTACATGGTCCCTTGTTTTGACAAGGGTTAAAAAGTCCTCACAGTCAAGTACACAATTGATTTTGGATTGAATAGTCAAAGTGAAGCGGAGGGCAAAAGGAACCAGCTGGAAATACATTTTGTAAAACCACATGTGAGTGCTGCGGGCCCCATTACAAGCTCACATGTAGTTTAATAGATGTGGTTAGGGGTTGTTCTAATGCAACTGTAGACATTTAATTACTGTTCTGTTCTTTCAGCCATCCTCCTCCAAACCTCATAAAACACATTATGAGCGATATTTGAACTATGCAATCCATCAAATCTGTTCTATTCTGAACATGTGGCTTTAAATAGTCAATGTCTGCCTTTCTTGATGACAATGTAATAATAAAGAAACTGCAATTTTAAGCTTTTTCTAGCTTTCATATTTACTCTTAATGAATGTTGTTGGTTGCCTGAATGTAAAATGCCACATATTGTTCGCAGCACAGATTTAGAGTAAAAGTAAAAGCCTTTCATGAACTGGCTATGAGCAAAACAGCTGTTGTGACAATCAGCAACAAACGACAGTAAAATGGACATTTTTAAATATAAAAAAGATTCAAGACTTTTCCTAAAGCAAAACTACTTGCAGGTCCAGACATAAAACCCAAGAGTGGCGCTAAAGAAGAGGAAACCCTGATTGAATCTTTAAAGCAATACATCTCCCACCTTATACGTTGTGATGTGACATTTCCTCTACGGCATCATCATGCATACCATGCACCTAACATGTAGGGAGATAGCTTTGGCTTCAACTGCAAGCAAGGTCGTCTCTATCTCCCCCTTCTGTGTATAAGCCACATAAATCATGTATGCACACACCTAGTTGAGCCCTGGCTCGCCCGCTCTGCACCCTAACATCCACCCCCATGCCGCGGCCCAGATAAACACGGGCACAGATGAACACTTCAGGTTATCCCCATGATTCCCCAGGGCACACGCCGAGGAGATCACACCGTTGATGAATATGTAAAAAGGGGCTAAGGAGAAGTGACAAGAATGTAGGACTGTGCAGATAGAGCCGGGCTCGGCTAATATTTCAGCGCATAATGATGTCATCTCGATGCTTGATCACTGAACAATTGACTGACTGTGGCTGGTGATCTAGCTGCTGCTTATCTTGTCATTGAGGTCACACAGCGTGGAGCAGAAAGTACAATATTGCTGTGCGTAAGTGTGGAAGAAAACACGACAAACGGTACAAAAAAGGGAACAACCACAAGAGCGGTAGCATATCATTTGAAGAAATCAGTCTTTTAACCACGCTCCTTTTTAAAGTCTCAGAAGAGTGATTGGACTGGTGTGGTTAAGGGGGGCTGGAGGGCAGTCTACACTAACGAGTGCAGTGACGCCTAGAAACATCAGTCCCAGTCCATACAGAGCCAAAGCATTGATCAACCTGACGTCTGAATGAACTGAAGGAAAGGCGACAGAGGTATCGCCTTCCTCCTACACAGTTCTCCACAGACTCCTGACTCACTGCATGTCTGTAGTAGCAAGGTCTCAACGGCGTGTTAGTTGGGCTACTGATTAAGAAAACTGAACAGAGCAAATTAAAACCAGAAAAAGCTGAACAGCTGATTTAAAACTAAACCAAATAACCCTGTTTGCTACTCCACAAGAGAAATACAAAAAAATATATAACCCGTTTGTTTTCATGTATTGTCCAAAAATCTTAAATATCCGTTCACTCTGTACCTGCCCAACACAGTTGGGGCATCTTCACAATATCATATTGGAATGAGTGGATATCTTTTGTAGTATGTAAAGTACTAAACAAGATTAACTACTAGAGAATACTTGCGCACTTTTTTTGACACACACAATAATAATTAAGATTCTAATCCTGGTTAAAATGGTCACACTTGTAGTTAGTGATGAAAAGTTCAGTTTAATCCTACATGTCCCAGAATTCTAGAGGCACCAAACACTTGTTAAGAAGCTACTTAGACTAAACAATAGAGCAACAAACTCATGGCGTTTAATAAAGTTCCATGAGTACCCACAATTTCACATATATTGCATTTCCTGTGATTACAATAATAATAATATTACAATATAATATATATTGGCATGTCATTATATATTATTATAATATACAACAAAAGCCATTCCGTGTTTTGCCGGTTGAATGCTTCCCCAACAATGAATACTACGGAAATTAAAGAATGTAAGTGCATTGATCATAAATAGCATCAATAACTGGGTTTGATTTCTTGACAATCTTGCAGATTCCAACTATAATTATGTTATTCTAAGCCATTTTAAAATGCAATTAAACCACTAGTTTCAAGATGGCAACAAAACAAGAGTTCCTGGATCAGCACAAATGCTTTTCCGCTTTAAAACAAGAAATGTTTAACTAAAATGTATTTCAAAGCAAAGGAAGATGTTTTGTAGACATGATCGTTAATGTATGCTATTGTTCCAACCGGATTTTTAAGTATCAGTTTAAATCCTAAAAATTATTAATTTAAATACTTTAGTTTTTTGGCATTTAAATGGGCCAAGGTGGGTTCCATTTACCCACTGTGTTTCTGCACCTTCTTTTCCCTAACTTTCCAGATCAATTCCAGCACAAAATACCCAATGAACACTTTAAAATGTCTTTGTTTACTCCACAATCACGAATGCAGTTTAAAATGTCTCTCATTGTCTGCTAAAGATCACACTGGTACCTTCTTTAACCTCGCGTATTAACCTTCTGCCCCCTGCTAATGCCTATCAAACATACTTGACCTAAAATAGATTTCCTTCATGATTAATCCATGTATCTTGTCTTCTGGATTACCAATTCAAAAGCCCTGATGCAAACCATTATCCCCCGGCATTGGTATCATTTTGGAGACTTGAGCATTGCCTCTTTTACATATCCTGTCACTCTGTTTCTATCTCTCTCCCTCACACACACACACACACACACACACAGTTAGGATATTGTGTCTTAATGATGTCCATGGACTGATCCTGAATCCTTTTCACTGTGGTCATTATGCTGGAGACAAATCCTCCAGTTCAGGTCAGGGATGTGGAAACTGTCGGCCATCATCCTTCTGTATTGCACTACAAGAAATCACACCCTAAATTGACACGCTTGATGCTAAAAAAAAAAGATCTATGCAAATAAATAGAGATTTTTTATAAGGCATGCTGATAGAAGATACTGATGGAAAAAGTAAATATGCTCTTTAGTCACAGTGTGCAGTCATCTATTGCAGATATCATCTGTTATCAGGAGTTTACTCAAGAGCTTTAACCACATTTAGCACAAAGATGCCTCAGATAAGACCTTGATAAATATTAATTTTGCTGCATAATTGGCTTCACTTCAAGGATATCAGAAATGTGGTTGTGGCTTTGGGGGTATTTTGATTATGTTTCAGGGTTCATTTTTATACTTTTGTTGGACGTTATACAGTTAGGCTGTTTTTTTTTTGGCCACACTCAAAGGGAATTCCTGGTTAAACAAGAAAAATCCAGATTTTCCACTGGACACGTCCGATGCATTCCGGCTACGTTTTTATTTTGTACATTTTGTTTTTTGGGGTAAATTGACTGGATGCAAGGTTTGAATCCGACCTGCTACCCTTTGCTGCATGTTATCCCCCATCTCTCTCCCCCTCTCCAGTCTGCCCACTATAACTATACTAAAGTAAAAAAAGAAAACATCTTTAAAAAATAAAATAAAAATAATACTTGACTAGATACTCTTGAAGTTTCACTTCCTGGACAGCTGTTCGAACGGCCCGCAACTTGTGTGAAAATAGACCTCATGCACATTACTGGGATGCACCGTGGCGCGGAAGGTTTGTATATCAAGCAGGGACTTGAATGGCTGTGATTGCTTGTGGTGCATCCTGAACGCCTCGCAGACCCACACAGTGAAAAATAGGGGTACGAGTTTAGCGGCTTTGATGCAAGTAATGTTTACCATGTTCACTATCTTAGTTTTGCATGTTAACATGCTAGCATTTGCTAATTAGCACAAAGTACAAAATGCAACTGAGGCTGATGACACTGCAGTTGGTTTTACAGGTATTTAGTCATACACCAAAGTATTGGACACATTTATGTTTTGACCTGATAATTAGTTTAGTATATTGGTTTATTATATTCACATATTGTTACAAATAAATATAAATAAACAAATGTCATGACAACCAATCCAATAGTTACTGAAATCTTTCAACAAAAACAACAAATTCAACATCATGATGGCATTAGAGGAAAGGTCAGGGGCCCGTTTCAGGAAGGAGGTTTAACAAACTCTGTGTTGATTTAACCTGAGAAGCAAAACTCAGAGTTTTCGGTTCCAGAAAAGTTGATATGAGTTGGTTCAAACAACTCAGGGCAGGTCCAGTCAGGGTTAAGCATTGCAGTAACCCGGGAAAGACGTGAGAGAGATGGAGAAGAGGAATGTTAATAAAGCATTTGGCTGGTGTTTAACTGGATGCACTGTGTGCACTGCTGATTTCTTATTCAATTTAGCTAGGCAAACCTAACAGTCAGTTACAGCACTGATCAGGGGAAGCTGCCCTAAATCCTGGGACCCGCTGTCTACGAGCAAATCCTACAGGTTGGTTGTGGTGTTAGAACTGGGAGGACAGTGTGAACCTCTCACATGTCACACTCTCCCAATGAAGGTCCTCACTGGCCGGTGAAAGATGGAAGACCTGAGGAAGCTTTCTGTCTACCTCAACAGTACAGTCAGCAGTGTCAAGGACTTTTTTGTGCAAAGTGAACTGTGCATTCTAAAATGGGGAGAAAGTGGGCTAGAAACATTGACAAAATTACCTCTAATGGGTTGAGTGCCAATCACCTTTTTCTACTTATACACACCAGGCCCAACATGATAGGCACAAGGATAACCAACATGTTCCACTGTGCACACACGCCCATCAAACTGCCATAAAAATAAAATAAGTACATTTAAAAATCAATGGCTGGACCTCAGTAGAACGTGCCAGTGTTTTAACATCCCCTGTTGGTTTGTCAGCCTCTCTCAATCCGTGGGTTCCCAACATCCTCCACCTTTTCCCTGTGTCAATACGATTCCCTTCCACTTGTCGTGCTCGCCAACTTCTCTCAGCAGTGGCTTAGAAATTATGATTGCTTATTGGACTGTGACTTTCCCAGCCAGTGCCTTTCAGTCACCTACACACACCTACTTCCTCTATTGTAGCCTCAGGTCCCTTGCCTCCCTCACGCTCTCCGTCTACAACCCCCACATTTCTCTGCTTCCTCTTGCTCTTCCTCTCCATCCTCCAGTCACTTCAGTGCCTTTGTGATCGGAGTGACAGGCTTTACAATATGTTGCTGAGAATCTACCTCACCTTTAATAGTTCAATAAAATGCCAATGCATGGTGGTGTAAGACCCTTGGGAATGACTGGAGTCTTTTTTCCATCTCTGGGTCTCATTCTCTCTCCTCTACCCTTTTCAGTCAAAACAAAAAGCTAAACAAACAGGCACAACCAGTAATTATCATGGACAATATAGAGGAGAGATGGGTCTGCAGTCAAAGCTGAGGACAACAAGTCAGTAAAGCCTGCTATCTGAGCTGTTGTTGAGGAAGCTTATAAAGAGGGTGACAGAATGACCAAAATGAATTACATACAGTATATTTGTTTAAAAATGAAACAACAGATCTGAGGATCTTTGAGAACCTTGGTATAGGTTGAGCCTACTGTGTAAATAAACCTATAGGTTTGAAGTGAAAGCCCCATGTATTACAAAAAAGTAAAAAGCATCTATCTGCAAAGTAATGACTGAAGTAAAAAATATCTACTGCAAATGCAATACAGTTATTTGTTTGAAGAATTGAATGACTATATATGCATTTTCATTTCCAGATACTGTATCATTTTTCATCCCAGTCTATCAGCAGTGTAGCCTACATAACCTTATCCTGCTGAACATCCATATCCTTTAGAAATAGGTAAGTTTCTGACTGCATGATCAACTTGATACATTTCTGCCAAGAACACAAAAGCAAACAAAATTCTCATGTCAAGTGTTTTCAATTAATTTTCCACTAACTATTGTCTTTACAATCAACAATAAGTACAAATAAGGCAGATGTAGATCAGCAGTAATACAACCCAAAATTGGGGAGAATTTAAACACATTTGCAGCCAAGATGACATTGTTTACTGCCGTTGGCATATAGCTACTAAAGGTAGCATTGAAAACTTACAGGTTAGCTACACTGCACGCATAACAAATGCGAAGCGGACTATCCAACCCTACTCTTTCACTACAGGCAATGAAACTGGCAACACCGGGCAAAGAGCAGCACGTAGCGGTGCATGTGCTCCGCCGAGATCCACTCTACAAGTGTAAAAATACAACAACAGACAACAGGACAACAGGTCAGAGGTTTTGTGGTTCTTTTATAGAAACTACATCTTGTTATATTGCGTGACCCTCAGCCTGGAGTAGAAAAAACAGCTGAAACGGACCGTTCAGAACAGTAGGAAATCTGAATGTTTTTCGCTCACGGGGGTTAGTCTGAACTACGTTTACCTCATTTTTTATTTATTTATATTATTTATTTGCCCCTATTACCATGAAAACCGACACTATGATATTGTAGATATGAGAGAAAACATGGCAAAGCAGCTAGGAAAGTGATTGGCTCTACTACCACTGAAGTCTAGGATTGTTAATGTAAAGTCTTTCACTTAAAAATATTTATTTGCATTGTAACAAATGTTTTATGGTCACTATTAATCTCGTAGCTGGTCGGCTAGGTTCTAGGCCTAAAATTATTTATGAAAGCATTTTTTGAAACGTCAATGGAGCAATTGAATGGGGGAAATCCCTTCTGTAGCCATTTAAATAGCGGGCAGAAGCTGTTGAGGAACCAGAAGAGAAGTCTATGGGCTGTGCACCGATTTGGTGTAGATACCCAAGTCCAATTAGCAGAACGCACAACCATTCATAGAAAATAACAAAAAAGCAATAAAAAAAAACTTATTGCATTTCATATGCATAAACTTGTGAATTTGAACGGAATGCTAACTCATTGTTAAGATGGCCTGATTGGTAATAATAATGAGGAGGACAATAGAACATAGGGCAATGAGTTTTACAATATTACAACTCTGAATGGGCCCAGTCCCTCAGGCCTTAACGGGCTGCTCTTGGACTGAATAATAAAACATACTCTGAATGGCTGTAGGAATTTCCTCAAGGAAAATGGCCACAAGAAATAATGACCAATGATATAATAAATAATGATACATAAGGACCTCTGATAATTAATTACATTGACAATCACACCTGCACAGTACACTTCAGTGGAGAAAGAAGCATCATATAATATATGAACGTGGTGTTTGTAGGTGTGGCAGCAGTGACAATCACACCTGTACAGCACACGTCAGTAGAGAATAAAACATCCTATAACATATGAAGAGGGTATTTGTAGGGGTTCGCCACAAGTGTGTAGTAACAGAGTGGAGGCAGGCAAGTGGTAATTATGTTCAAGCTCAGGTCTACGCCCAGTACAAAGACTTGGATAGATATGATGGTTGATTAAACAGCAGTTACACAATATGTAAGAATATCATATCATACATCTACACTTTTATTTGGTGCTGTAACAACTCGGTTGTTCCCATCACCACCTGCTTGTCTAATTACCAGCATCAGCATTGGGATATCCTTGTTTACACCTGATGACTTAACTGTCTTGTACCATAAAGGCATGGGTTCTTCATCAGAACCATATTGCCCTTTACAAGTAGAATAGTATTGCTTCTAGTTGTTCTACTCCTATTTCTATCCAGCTGGCATCCTGTTACATTAACATAATGAAGGATTTGAGATGAGACTGCTTCGAAGATCGGAGTACAGTTTATCTGAAGACTGTTTTTAAAGTTCATATCTACGTACTTTTTGTTCGTAAACCAAAACTGTAAAGCGTCCGAGTGCTTGGAAAAGCGCTATAAAAATACTTGTGTTGTTATTATTATTGAAGTAACAGACACAAAAAGCCATCCAAGATAAGTTAAACAGTATCCGTAGTAACTGCAGGGTGTCAACAGGTGTCTGAGGTCTTACATCAAGACTTCAGTTCATTCTTCTGGTCATTAATGTAAAAAAAAAGTAATATTCCCTGATTCTGATTTTATGAACTGTTGAATCAGCCAGAGGGGAACAGATTAAATAGAGAGAATGTATGTATGTATGACCTCATAGTCCCCATATGCTAACACTTGAAGCTCAGCACGGTGGGAGTCATGATGAAGACCTACGCTGTATATCTAGTCTAGTTGTTTGTGTAAAGTAGCGAGCACGCTTCACTGCATTCATGGCTACATCCACTACATTTCTTATGCTCGCTTATCAGCAGGCTTATTAGTGTATTTGAATGAGTTTCCCTTAGCATTCAACGTCATCAAATAAAAACATTGAGGCTTTGTCCAGAAGTGTGCTATATTTAACATACCATATCCATACCAGGTTACCACTTTAACATGTCCTAACTTCTTGAAGTGGTAACCATGTCATGTAGCTTTGTGTGTGTGTGTGTGTGTGTGTGTGTGTGTGTGTGTGTGTGTGTGTGTGAGAGAGTGTGTGTATGTATCTTTGTCTGTGTGTGTGTAATTAAAGCATCTCACGGCACTGTGTTCATGTTAAATGTACAGTAGAATTGGTCAAATAGCCGTGAAGCCCTCTCAGCGGCCTGGACCTTCTGTTTGTGATCGTCCAGCAGGTTGGGTTGTTCTAACATGCAAACCGGAGCCGGTCAGCATAGTGTAGCACATTTAGTGATGAGTCTGCACACTAGCTAAGGTGGATACTTTAGTTTGATGGTTCACAAAGGATGTAGCTGGGGTAGTGGGGCGGCTGTGGCTCAGTGGTAGAGCGGTTGCCTGCCAATTGGAAGGTTGGTGGTTCAATCCCCGCCCCTGCAGTCATTGTCGAAGTGTCCTTGGGCAAGACACTGAACCCCGAGTTGCCCCCGGTGCTGCGCATCGGAGTGTGAATGTGTGTGAGTGTTTATCTGATGAGCAGGTGGCACCTTGTACGGCAGCCCCGGCCACAGTGTATGAATGTGTGTGAATGGTGAATGTTTCCTGTAGATGTAAAAGCGCTTTGAGCAGTCGTTAAGACTGGAAAAGCGCTATATAAATACAGCACATTTACATGTGTATGTGTAGAACTGTGTGTGTGGTGAATGATACTGATCTTCTTATGAAGTTAATTCTTATGTACATTTGGGTATTTGATTCTTGTACAATGTTCTAATATATAAATGAGTCAATCAAACATTGTACCCATTATTTTGGACACATGTCTATAATAGGCAGATTGAACACTTATATTTGAGTAGTAATAGTTGATCTTATGAGGTGTGATGTTGGCTATTTATAGCTAATCGTAGCCAAGACGGATCATTCATAATTTAGCAAAGCGCAAATTAGCTTTTATTGATTGTGGTTGTATAAATCTTGGACACATTATTAAATCAATATTTTAATAGTGTTGTAAATAGTAGTTTGGAACGTGCCTAATTAAGCTGGTTAAATGTGAGCAGCTAATTAGCTTTCTGAGAGAAATTCTTGTTGCGTTTGACAGAAATATCACCAGCCTCTGGTTTCTTTGTAATTGCTTCCCGGAAACTTGGTCTGTTTAACCAAGGTAGTCACACAGCTAGCTTGAAATATTGTCACTATTAGATAGTTAGTCAATCTTTTTTTTCCAGATTTTCAGAGCTTCTGAATACAAGAGAAAGGAATGTAAAACAATAAGCTTTGTGTTCAACCAAATTACTGTATGTAATGTATGTGTAAATATTCATACTGAACGTAAAGTAAAACATCTTTAAACTTTCAATTCATTCTGCAGAATCAGTACCGCCCAACAGATAAGACCTACTTTAACCTCACCGTGAGGTTGACAATGCCAACATCTCTGCAGTGTTGCCTTGGCACAATTTGGATGTAGAAGACCATAGCAATTTGGTAGACTACTGGTTATTTATATGTAAAGTATACAAAATTGAATAAATCTGCTATTATGATCCTGGCTGTTTCTACAATCATGTCATGGTAAACAACTAATGTGGCTCATGTGGGGACTACAAATCCCACATGAAACAAATGTATTTTTACTTTTCTCCGTCGTTTTCTGCTGTGCCCCTTTGTTGGTACCTCACAACAACATCTGTATTACTAACATGGCAGTACCTCTGCAGCTTAAATAACAGGAGCCAGATCATCACGGCTCAGATGGATTGTAAATAATCGAGGGGGCGATAAATTTGTCACCGCTTGGACAGAGATAGGGCACATTACCTTCAGAGGAAGCATATTTCACCCTTCCCTGGGGCTGATGAAATGCGGAGCACAGGGGCAACACAGCATCTGTAAGTGAGGCCTTCTTTATGGCCTGATTAAGTCATCTGATGCTAGCAATAGAGCCAGCCGTACAGCTTTATTTCACCTCCCACTGTGCTGCCGTTGTAATCATCCGGGAGGACCATGAAGGTAAAACAGCATCGAAATAGCCCTTGTAATGTGATGGGCCGAGTCATTCCCCCTCTTTTTTATGTCAGCCATTATAACTTCTTATAAACTACAGTAATACTGCCGAGTAAGAGCCTTTTTCTTAAACAATCACAGCCTGATTATGTAGATCCCTTTTTTGTTGATCTGCAGTGCTGCTTAGGCAATTTCCTATCATCTTAGTTATTTTTGGAACATGTGTATAATATCAATTAAGTTTTACTGAGGAAACATATATTTAATTGTATGTCCCCATGGTTATTTCCTTTACAATGGTGTTTAAACACTTTTTGGGGAAAAATATATTGGAAATAAAGGCAATACTGAGTAAAAACAGACCTGAAACAACTCATAGGATTGGACACACAGATGCCGCGCCTTCTGTTAAAGGTGCCTTTAGGAGTTTTCTGGTAAACAATCAAAAGGTATACATTCCGTGTTTCTTACCAAATTGCATTGTGTATATCCTTTAGGCCTAATGCATTTCTTTCATAACATTTGCAAATTAAATTATTTAAATACATCCATGTTTGCTTTCTAGCAGTCTTCTTATATTTTACAGCTAATTTTGGCACTTAGGTATGAAGAACAGCATGAAACCGACTAGGGGTGTGATTCAAAGCTGCTATATGTGTCTCTATCTGTTTATTTCCAAAAAATATCTTTGTCCAGAATTATATTAAAAGTGGACGGGGCTTGTACCAGAAGTTGTTAACAATGTCCATACTACTTTATTTGTTTATTTGTTTTTCAATTTGTAATCCTGCGGGCCATAAAATATACAATTCAATTCAGAACATAATATTTAAAAAATGCCCCTAAATTAAATCATAAAATAAAGCACTATTTGTCTTTGACACTCACGCCACTAACCTGATGTGCAAGGTGCCTGGTTTCAACATCAGTAGGTAAAAATAACATGAGTCAAGCATTCTTCCATTCAATTGGGCAGACATTGTTTTAACTGTTTTGGGAGCATTATCTGTGCATATCTGAATAATGTAGTTGTATGTTTACATTTCTACACGTGCATTATGGAGTGTATGCACAGTACAAACAAAACAGGGACTCATGTAAACACTGATCCAAACGCTTGATTTAAGGACTTTTTATGTGCCTTTACTGACAATAATGAAGATATTTGAAATATTTTAGTAAGCCTTTACTCCTTGACCTGCAAGTGCCAAAGAAATCTGAAACCCCTGTGCACTTTTCCTTTTGTAAAAGTTTGAAAGCTGTTGAGCAGATTTCCCTCCAAATCTGACCTAGCATTCCAAAATGAGGAGAGTCTCATTCACAGTCCCTTTATTTTAAATGATGGACCACAATGACGATGATAATAATTCATGCACGTTCAAATCCTACATGAAGAGCCTTAAATAAACAGATAATTACTTTTGAAACGATGCACATTAAGAGCAAGCAGAAGCTCAAATTATTGAGGAATCATCCACAGCCATTTATCATAGTGCAACGATGAGCTGGCATCATGTTACTATAATGCACCTTCCTCTTATGAAAAGTTAAAAAAATCAATAGTTTTTAAATGATACTGTGAGGCAATATCGGGTTCTCCCCCTGTACTGTATACAGTATATGTGATCAAACCAAGTGCACTTTACATGCCAGGGGGGTTTACAAAAGAACTGTCCCTTTTTTAGAATGTATGCACGTGTGTGTGTGTGTGTGTGTGTGTGTGTGTGTGTGTGTGTGTGTGTGTGTGTGTGTGTGTGTCCATGCAGAATTAGCAAGCCAGGAGCACTTTGGCCCTCAGTCTGTGTGTCCAGACTCACAGGCTCCGGATGGAAGGGGCCAGAGGCTCCATGAAGCAAAAATACCAGATGAGTATTTCCAGCATGTACACTGTTAACCCTTTATTCAGTGGTGTTGTTACAGTGTGTGCAGTTTTTCAATTTACAGCCTTGTTTCCTGCATGACGATACTGTATATTGTACAAATAACAGAGAAAATAAATCTACATATGCACATTTACATACATATCTTTATATACACACATATATACTGTGTGTACACATACATATATATATATATATATATATATATATACATGTGCATACATACACATATACACATGTACACACACACACACATATACACACACACATATATGTGTGTACATGTATATGTGTGTGTGTATATGTGTGTATATATCTATCAGTGGAGGAGGTTCTTCTTCAAAGCTCACAGGTCACCCTTTCCAACTCTTCCCAGTGGTGGTGATAGTTTTATCGTACCTTGAATAATGCTGATTAGTTTGTGGGAAGTGTTTTTGGTACTGCTATCCTGTTTTTATTTGACATTGACTGTTATTCTAATGCATGTGTCCTGTTAACAGAAGTCAGTTTTCAGGCGACTCAAGTAAAACTTCAGAAGAAGAAAAACTGCATAGTGAAAACTTAAACTTTACAAGCAAGTTAGATGTTTATGAAAAGAAAATAACAAAGACTGCAATTTCCACTATAATATGTAGTCCTGATGGTTAATGTTTCAAAAAGTATTTACAGAATGGGTAAAAAAAATGTCCAAAATACATCTGTCTTCACTTCTCCTGCATTACACCACGCAGCAAGCAGGGATGGTACTGATGTGGGTGCACTGATGTTAAAGTGTGAGTTTCTCTAGGTGGTGCTCTTTTCTCTGCCTGTTCAGTCAAATGAGCTACTACTGCTGAATAGAGCTCTTCTGTTGATTCCAAACAAATGAAAAATGAAGCCCATGTATGAGCCAGAGAACTAAACCTGACTACGAGGTGTGTAAAACACCAAATACCACGTTGTTAAAGTACATTTAAATCATGCAAACAGAAGGGGATGACACTGTTAAGAATAAAACAGTGTAGCAACTTTTTTGCACTAATATGTACAGTATGATGCCAAAACAGGGATCAAATGATTCAATATTTGGAAGATGCTGTTTCGCTCTTAATTCAGCTCATCAGGAATGATTCATTAAGAAAGTGGTCTGTATGCAGATTCACAACAAACTAGGAAATAATATGATTCGGGTTAATTAACAATATCAAGCACTCTGTTCTCAAGTAACTTATATTTGCAAAATAGTTGAATTCCCAGCTATCACGGAACTACTGGTTCGCTATTCATCAGTTAGTTTAATTGGTCAAACTACCCAGGAATGTGTGCACCTAATTGCAATGTGTGACCATTTAGTTTGGATGTGACTGCACCCATGGTTCAGCACTTCACTTTTTTACTTCAAGATATGACGACATGTAATTTTGCTTTTACAACAAATGAAGCTATGGGAAGTTCATTCAGAAAGACTCTCTTTACACTCTCATTCATAAACAAATCTCTCTGTCTCTCACTGTCTGGCTTCTACTTTATCAGCCGACTTTGCGCGTACAGAATACAGATAACCAGGTTATCCCAAACCCCCTTAAATATGACTATGTCCCGATGGCGTCTAATCTCTAGAGACTCTTCACATTTATAACTTTACTGTGCACCATGTAATAGATGTATTTGTTTAATGAAAATGAAGTATCCCCAGATTGAACTAATATCGGTCTGCCCAGGTAGTTTCCATGTGGTTGGAGAGGTTTTCTTTATGGTCTGAGGTGTTAAAACATTCTATTTAGAGAATCCAAAAGCACTGTCTCTTACTTCAAAGTTCTCAGTAAACCTGCCCACAGAAATCAATTCAATACTCAACTACTACAATTATTATCATTATTTTCATTATTATTACTTGTCACCATTGCAATTCCTTAATTATGTTAATTATGTAAATAATTTATAATACTGTATTTATATAATGTATAATGTAGTACATTTCTTTATTTATATTTCTACTCTGATATTTCGACTATTTGTCCAACTGCAACACAGAGTTTCCCTTCGGGGATCAATAAAGTATTTCTGATTCCGATTCTGATTCTGAAAGGTGCTGTGTTCTGATTTCACCAAGACATTGCCTTGGCATTTCTTGAGTTCTTTGAGCACAACAAACCAAATTGCATCAAGCACCATTTTACTGAGGTGACACCGGGCAAAGCCAATCAATTACAGCAACGGTATCTGGATGGTCAGATTGCTGTCAAGGAAAAGGGGTTTTACTGTATTTTGGGTGAACTGACTCTTTAACCGAAAAGCAGCAGTAGAAACACAAGGGCTCCAGACTGTTACGATAAGCAGTGCTTATTTCTTACAGATGCAAAGCCATAATAATGTCTGTGGCCTCTATTGGCATATCACGGTGAGCAGGAAATCTTTCCCCATTGCATCTTCGTTGGTGGCCTGGTTGGCGATTTAATTTTGTTGAAGTGTTGGCAGATTACCGCTACCTCAGTGCTGCTGTCATGGAGAATGCAGCCTAGGCATGCAGTGAGCGGGGAGCCGGCACATTGATAAGGACAGCTGCTCTTGGGAGATTTCCCTGGAGAGAACAGTGAGACAGGGCCGCCAAAGAGACGTTAGACGTCAGGTGAAAACACCAGGACCACCCTCATTGCAGCACACCGGCTGCTATTCAAGTCCCCCTTATTATCTGATAGGCAGCTTACAAGCTGCCACCAACTTGTGTTGGTGGAATCAAAGGGCTTAGGGGTTACATTGTGATTGGACTTACTGGCCCATGCACAAAACAGATCAGCAAGCAGATTGATAAAAGCCCCACCCCCCACCCACCTTCCAGCTTTATTACAGAAACCCATTTAAAAAATAGTTTCCAATTCACAGCAGAGTATTTGAACTTCAAAAGAAGGACAACAGAGACAACAAGAACAAAAAGACACTGAAAACAGTGAGCCTTTATATTAATCAACGCCAACACAGGGAAAGAGAGACAAAAAATTATTTAGTTCAACTTTACATGAAATAATCCATACTTTAATGGGCTCATCGGGGAACAGTTTGTTCTACAATAAAAGCAATAACTGACATTCATTTCAATGGGTTCCCGTTTGATACCCTTCCCTGAGGCATAGTGAATAGGCTCCACCATTTAGCTTAAACTCTCATTTCTATCTAGTCATTTTGTTTATCCACAAAAAAAGAACTTGAAACAAAATGGCATTTCCATAAACAGCGAGAAAAGCACCAGATAGAAACTATTATACACACTATTCTTTTGATTGTGAAAGCCAGGCAGCAGCACGGGCCTCCACTCAAGAGTGCCACCATTGCTATTTCCCAAGAACCCACTGGGTTTATTCCACAGAAGTGAAGAGAGGAGTGACTTTGATGAGGAAATGTTTCCCCCTTTGTGCAAATGTTCAGAAGCACCTGAAACTCTGCAGTATGTTGAGGTGCATGCATGTACAGAAGGTGAGCGCGAGGATGCACATTTTTGGACGGGCTCTCTTTGAAAAAATTGGTCCTGTCATGAATTCTTACCAAGTGTTTATCTGTACTTTCTGAAGTTTGCATGGCAGTGAGCAAGAATAGATAGATAGATAGATAGATAGATAGATAGATAGATAGATAGATAGATAGATAGATAGATAGATATTGATCCAAAAAAATGGGAAATTATGGTGTTACAGCAGCACACACATCAGTCACACAGCACAGAATATAAATATAAATGAAATACTAGGATACAATATTCATAGATGCAATATACATGAAATAATAATAAATAATAATAATAATAATAATAATAATAATAATAATAATAATAATAATAATAATAATAATAATAATAATAATAGGAATATGAATACTAGAACAAGTATTTAAATACATACAGGATGGGAAAACAAAATGTGTAACTGCTTAAATAGTATGCCAAAATGTTTGCTAAATTGTGCAGGTTGCACTTAGTGCAGTATTGTAGAGTCTCAGAGTCTTATCTAGCACCCAGTGATGAGGTGTTAAAAAGTTTGAGCCTGTGGTGCAACATTGAAGCTGTCGGAGCCTCTCAGAGCAGCTGCTCCTCTGTAGGACCAGTGTACGGTGGAGAGGGTGGTCGGGGTTATCCATGATAGATAACAGTTTGTTCAGTGACCTCCTCTCCACCACAGCTTCAAATGTCTCCTGTTTGCAGCCGATCACGGAGCCAGCCTTCCTGATCAGTTGATTGCTGATAGAAATATCTTTACTACCATCACAGGTTAGCTCTCAGTGATGATACTACAGTAAGGTGCACTAAAATGTACAATACTAGAATAGAAGAAAACAAACATATAGAATACCCCCAGGGATCTTTATATCTAATATTCAAATTTGGTCGTTGTTCTGTCTGTTGACTCCTACAATGGGGAGGGGGGGGGCTGAGTTATAATTACAACCATGTACAGCATGCAGACTAACTAAGTGACGCGTCTGTCTGTCTATCAATCTCCTTCACTCAGAGTGCCACACGGACACGGACACGGACACGGACACACACACACACACACACACACACACACACACACACACATACACACATACACACACACACACACACAGAGCTGCAGAGCAGAGTCATATTAGGTAACGTGGCCAATAGGCTAATGAAGTTGGTTTAATGTAATGTTAGTATAATGTAATGTTTCAGCTCTTTTCTCCGTGTTAAAAAAGGCTAGCCAATGTCGCGAAGAAAAAAAACAAGGGAAAAAAAACACGATTCAACAATCAGTTGACGATAGGAAAGACTGGACCAATCAGATTCAACTATGTACATTTTTACTCTGGGACACCCCTACTGGATAGATATTAAAGTTATATAATATTTGCTTATTTTTTCTTTTCCAAATTGACACAATTTGCCACACATGTCATACTACCACTTCTTCTAAGAGTCAAGACTTACAATGTCTGATGTCCATACAGGATAAATGTCCATAAATCTGTTTCTAAATCATATTAAAAACATTCTACAGATTTGCCAAAATGAAGGCTATGGGCTAAAACACAGAGGTGTAGATTGTCAGATTCAGATATTTAGGTTCATTTTCATTAACCTTTTCTTGCAGTTCAGGATTTTGGAGGATTGCTTTGTCATAACTCAGTTTTTTTAATAGACATGTCCTACCAACTTTACATTTATCTGGGCCTCCTCTCATAATACAGGCCTCTTGCAGATTCCATAGAAAAGTCATGCAAGATGGCTTAATGAGCACTTCTTAAGTGACTTATGATTAGCATATATGGCACTGGAAAACAATTAAATAAATGACATGAAGCAGTCGTGACGGTGTCCTGTGTAGCTCCCAGTCACTTCTAGTATGAATCTAAATACAATACAGATAATTTTGCGAAATAGTTACCAATAGCAGCATTGCATCACACTCCTAATGCCTGTATATGGTAAAATACTTAGGTTTATTTATAGTCTGAAAATAGAATCAAGAATCTACTATTCTAACGTAAAGACTTAGTCAATGAGCCTAGAGATTTATATACAGTCATTATAACGCAATGCAGCCTATAACGTCACCTGAAAGACGTCCATACCTCATGCTGATGACCGGACATTCAGCAGTACAGGAACTTGCAGGAATCATCTTCCCGCTGGTTTTATTACAGTGATAAATGACTGCTCATTAGTGTCAGCCACCCTCGGAAAGGATGGACTTATGAGCCTTTTTTTCTTTCCATAAAAAAGGCTTATGACAGGCAGATGAACGTTGCGTTTGAGGCTTTTACTTGATGCTCTTACGTACAGCAGTGACAAACTATTAAAACGTGTCTCTACGTCAAAGGAAATATATGTGGATACTGTATGTTTTACATTCTCTTTCACATTTCATGATTTATAATAGCAGGCTGCTACAGTGCTTTAGCAATGCTTTCAGAATAACAAGTGTGGAAGTGTACCGTGCATGCATGTCAATGAGGTTGTGCTTTGTACATAGTATGTCTCAGACTGCAGTCATTTTTATGTTTAGTAATCTCTGATATTTTGGATTCTGAGGTCATTAAAGCTTGTGGGTTGATTTTCCTCTCCCAGTGGAGTTTTTATCCCAGCACTATAAGATCATTCAGGATTGATGCTATTCATGTCCTAATGCATTGAAGCTTCTCTGGACAATATATTGAGGGAGCTGATTGTTTCACAATCTGTACTGTCAGTAGGAAATGCTATACCTACTATGTTTAAAAGCTCCCATTTTCCAGTTATTTATGCTTCTTTGCGGTGTCTACTGTATATTTTCACTTTTAAACGATTTTCTCTTGGGCATGACATGAAAGAACTTTATCACAGTTTTATGTGACAGCATTTGCAAAAGCCGCTCAGCTGAGGACAAACCAGTCTCCACTGTGGTCTGAATGGATCATAACCCCAGATTGTGTCTTCTGGTGCAGGTTTGATGTATTGCCAGAGGTGCTAAGTCCTTTTTATATCTCATCTCTACTAGTATTGGTGCGATGCATCACTATCACAGACTCCAGTTCCTCTGGCCAGTGCCTACGGGCAAGTCGTTGCCCAAACATGACAACAGGATGATTACTCAGTTTTCTACCATGGCCATCTCGTGCAAACACTTCAACATACAGTATAGGTACAGGAAGCTCAACACCTTCCCCCCCATCAGGATCTGCACTGGTCAATTTTTATAAAAGAAGACACTCTGGAACTCTTCCTTTATACTGCACATTTCAATATCTTAATCTTTAGTTTTCTGTACTGTAATGTATTACTGTATTGTACATATTACTTAGCTCTCTTCTCGGCTTCTATTCATAGTCGTCAGATTCATCTACCAACCCTTATAGAGCTGGCTCAGGTTAGCTTTGCACCAGCTCTAAATTATGCGGGTATAGTTTTAGACTGCCAGGGGACTTCTTTTGACACACTGAGCTCCTCTCTCCTCTCTCTTTCCCTCTGTGTGCATTGATGTCCCAGAATTGCTTGTTACTAACTTAGCTCTGGGGAGCTTATTCCCCAGAGTCCTCATGTTTGTTTTTTTTTCGCAGAGAACTTTTTCTTGGATTAGGGTGGCACCTAAATCATGGCTGCAGCTGTTGCCATGGCCCTGGTCCGTGCCCTGGTCCGTGCCCTGCTCCGCCCGGCTACATCCTGCTATGCCCTACAACACCCTGTAACGCTGTGCAGTGCCCTGCTACGCCATGAACTACTACAACTACTATTTCTGGTCATAGTTCCATTTTCTTTAAATGTGACTATAAATACCCCAACTGGCACTGGGATGTGGTCTAGACCTACTCTATTTTTGTAAAGTGTCTCTTGAATAAATTGATACAATAAATACAAATTTAATTTCTTTATCTTATTTGTACATATTACTTATGATTTTTTCATCTTTATTTCTCTATATTTCTTATCTTTTATGTTATACTTGTTTTGCGTGTCCTTATTGCACCGTGGGTCAGTGAGAAACTAATTTAGCTGTGTCTGTCTGGCACACATTGCGGAATTGACAAATAAAGTTGACTGGACCTGCATTGACTAAAGTATCTAATCCTTCTGTCCTGTCCGTATTTGCTGTTAAACAGTATGTTCAATTTTACAAAGTGGTTAAGGTGCAGATAACATTGTGCTATATGTAACTAAAGAAGACACTTGAACCATTACTAGTTTTCAAATACTCTCCTTTACAACATTTATGAATAAATATTGAATAAACCTTCAAGCCTGGTATATTACATGCATGACACAGGGAGACTATTTCGGTCCTCCTCCCCATTTGACACTGATCTGGGGCATTTTGTCGAGGACAAGGGAGAGAATGGAGACATTAATGGGTGCTGTAATTGCATGGCAAGGCTAAAATAGAAAGATGAGTGAAAAAAGATAAAATCAGGAAAAAATGCTAAAGTGCAGCTGTAAAAGATACCCGAGAAGACCCTGAGTACATCTCAGCACAATGTTTGACAAATTGAAGCCAAGCCAACATTTTTGGAATGACAGAATATGGGTTGTGTGCAGACTGTTGTATCCACTTCTTTGATGGAAAGTATTGTGTAGGTCAAAATATGTAACATTGTGTACATTATTTAACAGATGTGCCTAAATAAATATGAATTTTAATTTGTTGTTGTAAGAGTCTAGTGGCTTCGGACATGCATGTTTGCTAACAATAAGGAAAAAGATAAGGTAATGGTGGGGAGGGACACGATTAAAAATGTCTACATTTAATGTGCCTCCAGAAACTCAGAATTGAGATGAATCCATGCGTCAGGACCTGCACTTAGCTGCACAAATAATATTGTCAGCCTGTTCTCTTTTGGTCAGTTGATGGGGGGTGGGTCCACCACTTTGCTCCAGACTGAAATATCTCAACCACTATTGGATAGCTAGACATGTCAATTGGTACAGACATTCAGTTTTACAGGGATGAATCCTATTGACTTTGGTAACCACTTAATTTCTCATCTAGCGCCATCATCAGATCAGTTTGGACTTATTAAAGTGCATATCATACAAATGCAGCTCTCAAAACTACGAGCAATTTATAAACTACAAAGACTTTATGTGTAAGTCTTACTCTTGTTTTCTAGTTAATCAAAGTGTCTTTATCCCGCCCTCTCTTTTTATCACAGCTGATTTTTACAGTACATCATAGCAATTTAAAGGCATGTAAAATTATTTGACATTTTGACTACTTGATAACATTTCTTCACGTTCACAAAAAAAATGGGGCCGTCAATGTATGGACAGTTGGTTAGAGAGCACAAAAAAATTATACTAGCAGCCACAGATGTCGACGGAGCAAGGGCATTAAAACCGTTTTCACCTCAATATATGTCAATAAAATGTTGTAAATTCCTTGTTCCCTCGGGTAACCAAGCTGTCTTTTATAACACCTCTGTTTTTTGATTTTACATTAAGGAAGTCTAACGTAAGGTTGTAGCACTCCTCGTTCTTATTGTGGTTGTAGTAAACAGTACTCTAGAAGGGTTTTTGATTGCGTCTTTCTGACATTCGCCAATGTAATTTCTTGTGTTGGTTTTGGTGCTTCACTGTGATTGAATATTCTGTTTGGTTCAGTGCCACAGGTGGAGGCTGCTGAAAAGAAGCCTGATGGATGTTTTCCTGATGTGAGCGCCTCAGATATTTGGGACAAGACAACAACTGGCAGGAAGTACTGTGTTCTCTTCCTCGCCTTGAAGAACAAAAACGCAACAATCTTTAAGTGCGGGTCTTATGTGTCGCTCACATAATAAATAATGTACAACTGTGCATAATCAAAGATCGTCTCTGCTCGGCAGAGTGGCATGATCTGCAGAGGGCCAGAGGACTGCAAAACTCCATTTCAGTTATGCTAGACATATGTAAATAGTTTTAAAGTCACCCAAATAACATATGCTACAGATGGTAGGAAAGAGGGATTTAAATACATTTCAATAAGTTGTTGGACTTACGCATGCCCACCCCTAATTTTCTATACAAAATTGAATTTCACCAATTTTAGTGATTAACCCTTGGAGAGGTTTTGAATAGGATTGGCACACAGATCCCACACAGACACCTAGGCAAACGACAAACTAATTGCCCTATAAAACCTTAGTACATTTAAAGATATCGTCAGTCATCATACAAAATGCAATATGTTGTTGGGAGAAACCTTTAGGATCCTGGGATGCTATTGGGACACTTAATTTAACCTATTAATGAATATATTAGAGAATAACAAAAGCAGTCATTCTAAAACAATGTCAAAACATGTATGGGAGCGGTAATGTTTCATGTAATCTGTTAAAGACTACATCAATGCAGCCAAATTAAGGCTAACCGCTCTTTAATAACCTAATTAAACAACTATACTTTTGACCTTTTTTGTATTTTGTTCACATCAAAGAGGTACAGCTTCAAAGTAGTGATGGCAGTCTGACACTGAAGCTTTGATACGTGCTTCAAACTATTAACTACAATTCCATTTGAACCACTGCTCCGAAGTTTGCTTTGGTACGGGAAAATCATGTGACACATGACGTCCGAAGCAGCAACTGCTTCATTCTCTGAATGAATCAGCTGAGTAGTTTGCAGCGTCACTGCCACACGGGAACCAGTCAGGTGCTCCCACTGCAACTGGTACCACCTTGTTTTCAGTACTGTAGCGCGTTCAAAGCATAAAAACATTGCGTTTGGTTTGCAGTAGCCTCTACAGTGACAAGCATTAGTTTGTTTGTATTGATTTTTTTTCATTAATATTGACGCATCTAGGAAGAGAGGTCGTTCTGACATGTGGGAAAACTTTATTCTGATTTCTCCTGATAAGGTACTGTATGTGCGCTGTCTGTTAAGTATTAATATTAAATATTAGGCTAAAAGTAGAGTTAAAGAACTGTAACTATCAGAAGCCTACAGTATTAGATGTTTCAAGTCAGTATAAAAACATAACAATAACTACTTTATAATAGGTCTATGTGATTAGTGTAGCCTTTTTTAAATGCTTTTTTATTTATAAATAATGATGAAAAAGGTAAGGTGCTTGGTGTGTTCTGCTGAACTGAAGTACTATGGAAATACTTAATCCTCGAATAGACACTTCATCGCAAAGCATAGAGCTGCTGTAAATCAGGGGAACACGTCAGGGTAAGGTGTATTGTTATTCCATGACTAATAGGCCTGTCGTGTTACATAAATCATATTTTATATAACATTACATATATTTTGTTAATTCTATATTACGTCTATGTATTTATTTGTTTGTTTTAGTGGACCGAAAACAAGAGCTGGATGAGGCTCTTGTGAGTGTGATTGTGAAAGACCTGCAGCCTTTTTCCATCGTGGAAGGAAGTGGTTTCAAGGACTTTGTGGCTCTGCTGGATCCCACACACACTCTGCCATCTAGACTGGCTCTGAAGAACATGGTGGTCCAGAAGTATGAGGAGGAGAAGATGAAGGCTAGGCTTGTCATGCATAAGGTAGAAGCTGTTAGCCTTACCGCTGATATGTGGACCTCCATTAATATGTATATTAATAATATTAATACGTATATCTAGCAGTCACCTGCCATTATGTGGATGACTCTTTAAAGCTGGCCACAGTTCTCTTGGGAGCCTTTCCCTGTGGCTCATATATTAGAAATGGAACATCTCAGCTGCACAGTGGTTGCTCATGGAGTAATGGGGCATTGAAACCAAAGTCACCTCCATTGGGAATGATGCTGGGGCCAAGATGGTTTCCTCTGTGAGAAATTTAAATCTTTGCCATGTGGTTTGCTTTGCACATGCTCTTAACTTAGTGGGTAAAAAGAGCCTGGATTCAACTCCTGGCATAAAAGGCATACCACCTTCCTTGCCCATCAACATATTTTAAGACCAGCACCAGAGCCAGGAGAAGCTAAGAGAAGTGCAAGAGCAAATGCAGCGTCCAGTCATGAAGCTTGTTCACGCGGTGGACACTCGTTGGAATAGCACTTTTTACATGGTTCAGCGCCTTTTTGAGGAGAGACCATCAGTGGGGGCAGCTCTTGCCACACTCATGATTGACGTGATACCTCTGTCCTCAGAGGACCATGACACCATCTCTGCATGCTTGAAATTCCTTGCCCCCTTCGACCAGCCCACAGTAGAACTATCTGAGCAAAACAGAGTCTCTGGGTCAAAGATCATCTCAATGATCAAAATGCTTATGCTATACTTGTTTGATTCAATGGGGAAAAGAAGTCACACCACAGCCGAACAACTGGAAGAGAACACGATCCTAATGATGCACAACACATGTGACAATGTAGAAAGGAACCAAACAGCATTAACCCATTCCACTCTGCCTGATCCTAGATTCAAATCAATTGGTTACAATTATTCAACGCACAAGCAGCTGTAAAATCACTCACGTTACAATGTTCAGAATTATTAAGAAACACACCACCTGCAACAGAACAACCTTCCACATCATCTCAAACATCTCCAGCTAATTTTGAAGTTCAAGTATCTACAAGTAATGTCAAAAGTAAAAAAAGGATACAAATAAATAAAAAATAAAACCTTCCAGTGCTGATTACTGTCATGTTTGTTTTTCAGATAGTAACCTTTGGGAATCTCTGGACAGAGATGCTCCTGAAGCAAGAATATCCAGAAATGCCACGGTGGATGCTATAGTGGACCCACTGGGGTAGTGGATAAATCACAAAAATGTGTACCCATGTCTTTTTATACTAGTTAAACTGTTTTTATGAATCTCTAAATGTGGAGAGGTTGTAAGCAAAAAAAGAAACAGGCTCAGTCCAAAAAAGGGGGGAAAAAATAATGTTCCTTAGTTAAAATCTTTGAGTGTTCCCTATCCCACATATACCCCCTGGCCATAGTTCCACAAGCACACTCAACTTGTGCCATATTTTCCCAGCACATCCTCTTTTTCCCTAAGCACTCTTTCCCTAATTCCCAATAATACAATACACAAATTCATCAATCTTTATTTTAAAAAGAATGATATCCCATTGTTAGTATACACCAAATGTGTGTCACTGGTCTAAAAGCCTCCCGTCCACTATCTTGTGGGGATAATTTATATGCAGCCTCGAAGCAGGCTGCATATAAATAAACAAATATATATAAACATATATATAAACAAAACGTACAGCAAAAGACTGTGCAAAACCGTCCTGCCAACCTGTACACGTTTAACATCTATGTACGCTGTAATGATTTTTCACTCTGATGTCGCTGCAGTGGGCGGGGCTGCTGAGTATCCCCCACGACTGATGCACACGCACACACTCTTACACACACACACACACACACACACACACACACACACACACACACACACACACACACGGTGGATGCAGGAAAACTGGAGATGAGACGTACAGGATAACTTAAATTGAGAACAGCTACGCTTGATTTTATAGGTGCAATGATAAGTTAAAGTCCATTAAGTCCTTCATCAAACCGTATAAATGTGTCACATGTCAGAGTAGAAAATTAACTAACAATGTAAAGATTAACAAGGCACTGACAGGCTTGTTCAAATTGATTCATTCAATAAATTAAATTCCCTCAGGAATTAATTACAAATTATTACAATAATACAGTACCAACACAATAATGAATGGCAAGAAACTTCTGCTCGTTTTCAGCCCAAAAGTTAATCCGCTGCCGGGTGTCCTCCTGGAGGACCATGGAGTCCATCCAAGGCAGAGAAATGCAGGACTTTTGTGCAAATCAGCAATGTGATGTTAATGTTAGCGGTTAGCGACTAGCATAGCAAGCTAGCGATTTTAAGTTTCAATTAAGAACATGGTTGCAAGTATATATTTACAAGACTGTGTAGAGGACAAAACAAGACTGTCAAATCAATTATTTAAGCCGAAAACACTTACATTTATGGGTCTCTTTCCTTGATGCGGCAGCCATTGTTGCTTGTTGCGCAATGTATATGGCTGCCCCTTGATCAAATGAGTATTGGGACAGCCCTTCTCACGTGAATGCGCAAAACTAAGGGAAGGGGTAAAGGGTAGGGGTAAGATGGGAAAGATTAGAAATGAGATTCAGCCTAATTATCTTTCTGATGCTACTACTACTACAACCAGGCTACCTAAATTTGTTTTTTTTCCTTACATAAATTGGATAACTGACACCTTTATGATTTAAAACAGATAAAAGAAGTGAGTTGAGTCTATAAAACAAATCACTAAGGTGAGTGTATTGTGGTAAAGATGGTTTACTCCCCCTCAAATCAACAATACAGATCAACAATTAGAGTCTATACCAGGGCAATTAAACCAGTGTCTCCAGTGCAATGGTTGGTCTGTAGAAGCACTCACGTTGCAACCAATCTACCGTTTGAAAAGGCATTGCAGTACAACATTGGGGTGGTGTTGTACAGGAACACGGTTGGCAATTCAAAGCCTGTTAATACTTTGTGAGGAGTGGATCAAAGAAAGCAAAGCCCAGTTCTTGGATCGAAGCCTCACTAATCCCACCTGCTGATTGGCCCTATAATGATGATGTTTTGATTGGTCCTAAGAGAGCCATGGTTGGCTATTGTTGGAAGGGCTCCAAGGAGGACTTGTCTATATTACAATTTTATTAAGCTTAACGTTGTTGATGCAGAGCCATTTTTACATTGCTGCAAATTATAGTAACTTTAATTTGAATATTGTCAAACTTTTTTAAAAAAATTCTTTTAAATTGTATTCTTTAGGACAGAATCGCATTTGGTGTTGACAATGCATTGTTACATTGTTACGTTACACTGAAAACAAATCAAATTGATTTTGCTGTATTTGGTGAGTGGGTTCATTGAGAAAACATCAGCTTCTAACAAAGCTTACAAATGCATCACACTCACACAGATCTAGTCAGGTGTGGAGCACAACTTGGAGCCCCCGCTTTTAACAATTCCCCTTGAATTAGATTTCACGTGTCATGTGGCTTAATCCTTACGCCTGCATGGGCACAGGCAGGCCTTTGATCAGCTCCTGTTTGATGAGAGATATCGACAGACCTCATCTGAAACAGCGGACAGCCCGCCGCCGAGCACCGCCACCCACTCCCGGAGTTGTTGAGGTTGATGAGATTAAAAGAGCACAAGATGGAAGCGTCAAATGTCGGGAAACACGGAGGAGAAAAAAAATGCAGCGGCGGGGGCAACTGGCTGGACCTTGACTTGATTTATGAGTATACTTCACATTTCTTTTTACTCCCCCCTCTCTTTCCCTTTCGCTCTCTCTCTCTCTCTCTCTCTCTCTCTCACTGTGCATATACAAACCCGATTCCAAAAAAGTTGGGACACTGTACAAATTGTGAGTAAAAAAGGAATGGAATAATTTAGAAATC
>NC_048428.1:7487850-7556712 GCF_013103735.1 Etheostoma cragini | reverse complement strand
AACTTCCACATCATTGCATTCTGTTTTTATTCACAATTTGTACAGTGTCCCAACTTTTTTGGAATCGGGTTTGTATATGAGCAACAGACAAACAGAAACATGAGCACACCCGAGCACGCAGAAACACGTAGACTCCACTTCCTACAGAAGGTTAATAACGATCTCTGGTGTGACTTTCAGAGCGGTCAAGGCGGACTGACACAAAATAAGAGCTTGTGGCTTGTGCATGGAGGCTGTTTCCCAATAGTCAGAGTCCTATGTGGTATTAAGACACACCAATAATTTGCTAATGATGCAGTATTTTCATAGAGCTGCCCTATGCCACAAATGGCAGGTACTGCAGCTTTCTCTTGTTTGCCCTCTGTAAAGAGTAAAACACTTAATTAACCCAAGATCAAAAGGTGGCAGAGGAGGTGCTCACATGTTTGACATACAGCCTGTTTTTTTGTCACTAAGGTGCCAACGGGCTGTCTAGAGTAAAAGCCACTGGTGTGACATGCATTTCTATTAAAATCCAGGTTGAGTTCCATTGAAAGCTAAACATTTTGAATGTTGTGTGCTTGAGTTCTCAAGTAACTGTAGAGCAAAAATGTTATTTTAACAAACAGTATTAGTCATAGCTGGAGGGTCTAGAAATCAGAAATCCAATGGAAAAACACACACTCCAAGAGCCATTGTCGAGCTTACACTGAATCATTTTTCAAAAAGTTTTAATGTTGCGTGTAGATTTGAATATGTTCACTGGCATCATTATTCAGCTAATTATTCCTAACATCCCCATGCTGCAGCAGACATGTATTGGCATTGGTAAAAATGGCATTGTACAAAACTAACAAACAAAAAAAACAAAAAAAAACTAACTGACTGTTACAGTGGTGTGAAAAAGTGTTTGCCCCCTTCCTCATTTCCTGTTCCTTTGCATGTTTGTCACACTTAAGTGTTTCGGAACATCAAACCAATTTAAACAATAGTCAAGGACAACATAAGTAAACACAAAATGCAATTTGTAAATGAAGGTGTTTATTATTAAAGGTGAAAAAAAATCCAAACCATCATGGCCCTGTGTGAAAAGTGATTGCCCCCTAAACCTAATAACCGGTTGGGCCACCCTTCGCAGCAACACCTGCAACCAAGCGTTTGCGATAACGTGCAATGAGGCTTTTACAGCGTCCTGGAGGAATTTTGGCCCACTCATCTTTGCAGAATTGTCCTAATTCAGTTACATTAGAGGGTTTTCGAGCATGAACGGCCTTTTTAAGGTCATACCACAACATCTCAATAGGATTCAGGTCAGGACTTTGGCAAGGCCACTCCAAAGTCTCCATTTTGTTTTTCTTCAGCCATTCGGTGGTGGACTTGCTGGTGTGTTTAGGATCATTGTCCTGCTGCAGAACCCAAGGTCGTTTCAGCTTGAGTACACGAACAGATGGTCGGACATTCTCCTTCAGGATCTCCTGGTAGACAGCAGAATTCATAGTTCCTTTTATCACGGCAAGTCTTCCAGGTCCTGAAGCAGCAAAACAGCCCCAGAACATCACACTACCACCACCATATTTTACTGTTGGTATAATGTTCTTTTTATGAAATGCGGTGTTCCTTCTACGCCAGATATACTTGGACACACACCTTCCAAAGAGTTCCACTTTTGTCTCATCGGTCCACAGAATGTTGTCCCAAAAGTCTTGGGGATCATCAAGATGTGTTGTGGAGAAATTGAGACGAGCTTTGATGTTCTTTTTGCTCAGCAGTGGTTTTCTCCTTGGAACTCTGCCATGCAGGCCATTTTTGCCCAGTCTTTTCCTGATGGTGGAGGCATGAACGCTGACCTTAACTGAGGCAAGTGAGGCCTGCAGTTCTTTGGACGTTGTTGTGGGGCCTTTTGTGACCTCTTGGATAAGTCGTGGCTGCGCTCTTGGGGTAATTTTGGGCGGCCGGCCACTCCTGGGAAGGTTCACCACTGTTCCATGACTTTGCCATTTGTGGATAATGGCTCTCACTGTGGTTCGCTGGATTCCCAAAGCTTTGGAAATGGCTTTATAACCCTTTCCAGACTGATAGATCTTAATTACTTTCTTTCTCAATTGTTCCTGAATTTCTTTGGGTATCGGCATGATGTGTAGCTTTTAAGGATCTCCTATTTAAGTGATGACTTAATTGTGAACAGGTGTGGCAATAATCAGGCCGGGGTGTGGCTAGAGAAATTGAACTTAGGTGTGGACAACCACAGTTATAGTATGTTTTAACAAGAGGGGCAATCACTTTTTCACACAGGGCCATGATGGTTTGGATTTTTTTTCACCTTTAATAATAAACACCTTCATTTACTAATTGCATTTTGTGTTTACTTGTGTTGTCCTTGACTATTGTTTAAATTGGTTTGATGTTCCGAAACACTTAAGTGTGACAAACATGCAAAGGAACAGGAAATGAGGAAGGGGGCAAACACTTTTTCACACCACTGTATGTACTGTGGTCACATTAGCATTAGCAGCACAAGCAATGGCATCGTGACAGAAAAGACAAAGATCAACGCTTTTACCAAGTCTAACTTCATCAGCAGAACACCCGTAGTGAAAGATGCAGGATACATGCAGGATAATTGACAAATGTGTATAAAATAAATATGCTGTGTTTGTGTTACAAAAAAAGCAGGGCAAAAGTTGATTTTGAATATTTTCAATGTCTACATGAACTTGCAATGACTAGTTACACACACACACACACACACACACACACACACACACACACACAGTGGCTAGAGTAAGAGAGGCTGACGTCTTTTCAGAGCCAAAATGCCCTCTGCTGAGAAAATAACCCTGTCTAAACCTCTCCCACACACACAGGAATAAAAGTGCATTTGAAAGCAATTTTTTCCCAATTTGCTTCAGTTTAGGCAGAATGTGAACTACTGAATACCAAAGCCTCGCTGCCCCCTGATATTATTCATGGCGCAGTGGACTGGGCTCATAGAGTGGAGGAATTAGAAATTACTGAAAGAAAATCAAAACAAAGAGCACTTGAGCCACGATCTGCGAGTGCTGAAGGCATGGACTTAGTTTTTTTATGTCCTCTTTTTCTCTTTAAGCCAGGAGTTATATTATGGGTGCAATTTAATATCTGAGAGGAGGGAGGGATCTGGATTTTCATAATCTTATGATAAGGAAAGGGATTAAGAATAAAGAAGGGATTAATTTGCTTGATCTGCCAATATGGTGGACCAACAATTTCCCCCCGGAAGTGAAACCTTCTCCTCCTTGTACAAACCTAAGTATAACCCAATTACTATTTTCTGAAGAAACTTAATTTGGCCACATCATGTTCTGATGACTGGCCCTGACCTGGTAATATTCCACCCCGCCCTCCTGTCACCTGTTGAAATGCCCTGGTCACACACTATGTAACAATTTACAAAGCATATGTAGATGATAGTGTATGAACAGCACAGGAAGTCAAGATCAGTTATTGTCTGGATGAAGTAAATGGCACATATCTAGGTAATTACTGAATCACTTATGTAATTATGTAAAGTGAGGTCACAGTAATTGAGCATGAAAGTGAGGCAGTGCAAGTACAACCGAGTGGTCCATCAGAGCAGACAGTGGCTGGTGTTCATTCATTGCTGTAAGGCAGATAGAAATGACAGAAGGATGGCCCAAGACCACTGACGAATGACTCATACCACAAATGGAAATGAAGGCCTGAATGCAAAGGCTTTAAAATGGGGGAAAATGTGTGTGGAAGGTAGGGAATTAAAGATGATAATTTAACAAAGTAGTTCCAAAACTCAAAAATGGACTACTAGCTAAAATCTACTTAGCAAGCCACTATGGCGTTATTGTCAGCAAATCTTTATGACATCAGCTCTGAAAGATGCGTGTCGTTACTGCATAACACAAGTCATGTAATCGGCATATGCCAAGACACCGTGTAACACTGGTAACACTGACTACAGCGACAAGCCTACAGGAAAAGTTATTATCTATGGTTTCCATGGTTGGAAAAACAAGCCAATCAGAGCCTCGCCCTGTGCCGGAAAAATCACGAGATTGACACAGCTATACAGGTTGTTGTAAAATGACTAAAATAAAGTATTGTTTTTTAAACATGACAAACATTAGATTAACTGCAACCTGCAACGGCTACCACAACTCGCATATCAACTGAAAAAGATGTTGGAGGGATGGATACATAGCTTGCCATTAATTGCAAACCTAGCATACATTTTACCAACATGACCACAATGTCATTCAGAAGAATGAAGTGAAGTGAATATGGCCAATCAGTTTTACTACTACATCTCAGCATGTTCTCTGACAACCGAATCTAACTTTTGTAAGAAAAAAAATAAACAATTTTTAAGTAAATAACTAAAAATAAAGCAACTTTCAGAGTCCCTCAACATGAAGCAACAAGATATTTTGCCACAACACAGAGAGGCATTTTATAACATGTTTTATTTCCTTAGTATAATGTATTATTTTTAAATTGACAACGATAGTTTGTACATGCTACATGTAGCAACATGTGAAAGTACTTTTTTTCAACATCATTATCATTACGTCTTTGAAAAACAAATGGTGTGAAAAACATTAATCAGACACACCAAGCTACAAAGCAGCGTTTCTTACGGTATGTATGAGTCATTCAGTACACAGAGAGAGAGAGAGAGAGAGAGGGAGAGATTCAACTTAAAGCCTGGTGCTTTATGAGGTTTATAATGGGTGCTGATCTCTATCTGCAGTAGGGAGGGAAGATGGAGGTGATAAGAAGTTTATGCTTCCCCAGGCTTGGGATTATGGTAAATATATTGGTTAGTCCCTGGGGATCATTAAAAACAGCTTCCTCATCCCCTCCAAGTGACTGCTTATGTTACTGGACCCTTGAAGGCAAAGCAAAACCAGCCGCTACTGCTTTGGGTTTTAGGGATACAGAATGGATGGTATGGCACAGATTAGCAAGTGGTGTTTTAAAGAATCCGTTCTATGGCATGTTACATATGCTGTTTTAGAGCAAAGTCCAATGTTCAATGAAAAGGACACGAGAGAAGGTTGAAGAAATGTAAATGTTTTGAAGCATTAATGCAAATCTTACTTTGCAGAAAATATACAGAATTCTGACATAGTTCATTCTAAAACACGGCTGTGTATTTGTGTAGTTCTGTTTTCCACAGTACCCACAAGAAATTAAACAAACTAGATAAATTGTAATAACTTAAACTAGGGATGCAGCAAACCCAGATTTTTGGGGTACTGCAGAATACCAAACCCACTGGTTAAGATTGTGTCAAACCCTGAACCGAACCCTACTCCCATCCTCAGTCCATTAACACAGTGAAGTAAACAATGTCCACAGCAGTGCATTTTTCATTTTTATTTTAACTGTAACAAAAAGAATAGGCAACATTTTGCCAGGCAAAACAAACTATTTTTGACAAAGCCCAATGTTTATCCTATCTCATGATCCAATCAAGATCCAAAACATTAGCCTTTTAGATTTATAATGCCGTTCTGTAATCAACGGTGGCATTATTATGTTGACCAGCATAGAGCTCAAATAGCAGAAGAAGAAGCTAAACTCAATAGAGCGTTGCGTTAAGTCCAAGATGGAGGAGCTGCAGCTCAGTCATGGGTACGTTTGTCGCACTGGAGTTTTGCCTCGTTACTTACATACTCTTTGACAACAGCAGAAACTCAACACCACGTTAGCCTCTTTGTCTCGAGTTTCGCCTCTTGTTACTTCCCCTTGATAGCGTTCAGTTCGGTGGAAAAGTAGTAGGCAGTACACAAACTCGGTCAAAAAGCCCAAAGTTCGGCCAAACCCGAACCCAAACTCTGGGTTTGGTGCATCTCTAACTTAATCTGAGCGTACCAGTCCATCTACAGCTTAATATGGCTCTTTAACAATTGATCCATTAGAAACCATTCCCATGGGCAAATGAACAAGCTTTGTGTTTACTCAGCCAAGTCTGCAGGCAGCCAAAACTTCAAAACACACCATTCAAAACCAACATGTTAAAGCCCACTGAGTTATACAGGGTCAATCAGCAGAGTCCCAAACTGGCTGTGATGGCAGTGGAGCCACGTCACCTGTCACTGGGGTGTGCCCTCTGGGAGGTCCACACTGAGGCTGTGACAGCCTGCAAGCTTTCACACACTTTCACACTCACCTTCAACAGAGAAACTGTTGGAAGGGCTTCGACATGAGATGGAGGAAAATAAAAAGTGAGACAAGAAAACTGTTCTCAGCACTCAGAATGATGGAGGTTAACATGCAAGAGTTTAAACATCAGCCCCCTAAGGCACAATATATTCAAAGTATACAAAATTAAACCTGATGTTCAAACTTTGCAAGCTGTTTTTACACCAACCTATAAAAATAATACAATTTAGAAAAATAAATGTTATGTTCAAGTGAGTCACATAAATAACATTCCTGATAGTATTATATCATATAGAGCACACACAGGACTCCTCTGTCAAGACACAACTTTTATAGCCAGTCAGAAAGTTCTGATCAGTTCCACTTTCATTTCTGATATTTTACACATTTGACAGAATAAATACTATGGGCCTACATACCTTAGTGTGGTTATAAAGTTTCTGTATATATAGTTTTTTCTATAAGCTATTTTATCATTATGACAATAAAGGAATGTGCACAATAGGTATTTAAGAAAAGTCAGGGCAGGAGGGAAAACTAGCAATACAAATGACAGATTAATTCCATTTCTGTTTTATCATAACGTTCATTATAACGTTCAATGGCGGTAGCTATTGCAGTTCTAGTGTTAAAATAAATACAGCCTCATGTTGGGTTAATCTTGTTAACACACAGAATCAGTAACTTTGGTCCATTAAAGAACAGGTTTGATTTTCTGCACTTTTTTAGAGAGTTGCCCACTCAGAGCCACCATACACTCCAACTTCATCATCCAAAATGGCATCTAATAAGCTGATTTCACAGCACAGAGCACAAAGCACAACGTGTTATTATCGGATGACAATTTCATAAAAATGTATTAAATAAAAATTTAAAAAACCTCCTAAGAAAAGTACAGACTTTGTGTAAATGCCTTAAGGTAGAGCAGATATACATACTGTGTATTCTACTCTTTAGGGCTGCACAATTAATCAAATCTTAATCACATTTAAATTCAAATTTGCGTGATCAAGCGATATTTCAAATGCGACATTCCATTCATAGAACGCTCAGTTTTTTGTTGTTTTTTTGCAAAGTAAATCTACCGCGCCGTAAACCACAGTCTGATAATGTGACATGCGACAGTTATAAAACTTTGAGCCATGAAATGTCAGGTTTCGGACCTTGAAATTATGGCATTATTGGAAACTCTAGGAAAAATATGGGTGCACCTAGACTTTGTGCTTTTGCACCTAAATAAAAAAGTTAGAAGCACCAGTGTAACCAAGGCGAAAAGTTAGTGTGGAGCCCCGGCTCAGTATGTCCCACTGTTGGAATCTTCTACAGTCAAATACAGTCACACTACAACGTTTAGCTTTTTTTTCCTTTCTTTTTTAGCCTTGTTAATCCATTTACTACTCTGGCTAACGTTAACGTCTGCTGTGTAACGTGTTGATAGTGTTTACTAGCGTGACATGCAGCAATGTTTCTGTTGCCTCTAACAGCTGTTTTGGAGCATCGGGGAGCAAAATCTGCAATATTTACGTCCGGTAGAGAACGGGCATCCAACATACAACTTAAACATAAGAGGAATGTAACCCAATATGGATGTATTAGCCGGTGGGCCGGTATGTAGCACAGTATGGATGTGAAAGCAGTTATAATATGTGACATATGTGTCCATTCCTTGGTTCAAAATGAGCAGAAAAAGACACCACCCTCCAAATTCCAAAATTTCAGAGAGAAGAGAAGTTAACACATCCAATCAGTAATATTGGACTATTGGTCACATTTTTTTACTTGGTAAAGAACAAGAAAGAAAATTGGGGAACATATTGAAAGATTACGGACAGATGTGGCTTAACAGGACCATAACAAAGCTTACATAACAGCACACACTTGTGTATGTATGCCACGCACCATATGTCCTTCTCACAAACAAGGGAGACAGAATTGAGAGAAAAAGATGGGGGATCCATCTATCTTCTAACAGATGTGATGAATATCAGTGCGTGACCCACGCACTTTCCTTGATGCATCACTGCAGCGTGATTGTCATCTGTGTTCTCCACTTATTATTCTCGGAGAGAATCCACAGATTTACCTCAGGTGCATTTTTCATTCTCCGTTTTATTATTTGCTCAGATTAATACGAGCAATGGTATCAGCGGCAGCGTGGTCGGCTAAGCTGTGTCTAATAGTCTAGAGTCTAGACATACCCATACCAATTATCCACTGTAAATAGAATCCACGCTTTGGCTCAAGGCTTTGTTTATTCAATTCTATTCACTTCATATCCGCGTGATTATAATTAAAGAAAATAAACACCTGCTGAGAAGGTGAAGGCTCAGGAATGTTGTATCAACACATGTCATTCCCACAACACGGAGGTGTGTCCTAGTATGTCAACCGTGATGAATATAATGCTACATTTATGGAAAAACAATGGCTTAACTACTAAAGAGTGTATATTCATGTCTCATTGCATCCTCTGAAGTGCTCTAATTTGCAAGTACATCACTCAAGACAGAAAATATAGCTTATACTCGATAATGGATTTCTCTTCATGAACGCAGCCATTCTTTCAGTAAGCGCCACATTTAGCAGATGGCAGATATCTTCTTTTATTATCGAGCTTTCAACATAATTGAATGTAGACAATGTAGCTGTAAATTTTCAG
The DNA here is from genome assembly GCF_013103735.1 of Etheostoma cragini. Classification (NCBI taxonomy): domain Eukaryota; kingdom Metazoa; phylum Chordata; class Actinopteri; order Perciformes; family Percidae; genus Etheostoma; species Etheostoma cragini. The sequence continues at coordinate 7,547,894 of NC_048428.1, read as the reverse complement.
TGGCCTTTATACTGATAATGGCAATGCCCCTATAAACAATTAGAGTTAGGTTTTTTTATCCCCTAATCATGATTTGTGATTTGTAGTAGTAAGCAAGTTTCTTCTCAGCAGGTGTATATATAACATATAGTCAACCGCTACTATGAGAAACGCCCATCTACACGTCTGAAGCTGGGATGCTTCTTTTCACAGATGGGTCCAAAAATGATTTTATTCTCTTTTGAGAAATATTATACTTATTTATTTACTATTGTAGTACATATGTCTTTACACAAAAAGTGAAGACAATTGCAATTTTGGTTTGACTTTATGTATGAGTCTTTCCTTATCCTTGACAGCAAATGCTTTCTTAAATGAACAACAACCATGGATATTTCAATCTTTACCACGTAGCTTTAGTTGCCAAATCCTAACCTATGGAACATTTCCAGAAATGACTCGTGGGTTTTTAAATCCAATGGCCGTTACAGAAGGGAATACTTTCGTTTCATTTAGGTATTCAGACTTGTTTTAAGTTTCACTCGTAATTTCACTAGTAACCATAGGTTCAACTGACTACAAAAATGGATGACATTTAATATTTTTCCATAAATACAACTCATCTTTTGAAGAAAAGTACAAACTAACCTTGACTTGATTTGTCCTGCTTATAACTGGGAACACTTCAATCTCAATCACTTCTTTTTTACTAAACCCCTGGCAACTCTCACGGTTTGATCCGAGGACTGTTTTTTTTTTGTGTGTCAACAGACTGATGTCAGTGCTAATTAATTCTTCTTACAATTGAATTCACAAAAATGTCAAATATGAAACAGTTCACTGGAAATCATGATGAGCCATAGACATTCTGAGAGGGCTTACTTCCGATGTGGGTGACAGTGCAGCTATATGAGTCAGAGACTTACCATCACCTCGTCAGCTTGTCTTGCTTGCCCACTGACGTACCACGACATTTGCTTACGGCGCAAAAAGAGAAACGTCTCAGCTGCCCGGCCACCAAACCTGAAGTCATCACTGAGGCCACGGTACACTGCAAGTGACACAAAGTCAGAACCTAAAATCTCAGTACAGACAAAGCTAAATCTTTCATGAATTTATCATTTTTTATTCATAACAACTCTGTATCCACAATTTCTTTTCTTTTTTTTCCCCAACAGATCTGTGACTGACAAGAGAGGTCCTCGGTGTGACCTTACGGGTGTACTTAAAGTTAAAAAGTGCAGAGCTTATTTAAAACATCTCTAGAGGAAACTGTTGTGACTGGCTGTCCTGCAGTAAGCCAAGCTCTTTTTAATAGCAGTCAGTCATGCATGGGAAATATAGAATACAGATTAGATAACTGACTATCACTTAAATGATTTGCCTGTGGGGTCCAGCATAGGGGGCTTGCTTGGGCATATTACCTTTTCCTAATACCAATTCCGTCATATCATGGCCTTACCATCTGCCAGTGATTATATAATCTTTCAGATTCATTTGTTTCCAGCTGATTCTTAACGCTTTTTAAGGGACACTAATTTTAACAGTTTTTATCATTTTACTGACAATTCTTTGCCAGTCTAGGTCCCTTCAATCATTTTGTTGTCCTTTATATTAAGTTCCCGCTCTCTGCTTTTTATTTTATCTCTCTCTCTCATTCAGTGTCTGTTGAATTGATTCAGTCTCTGTTTAGGATGCCTCCAAGTTAAGCTTGTAGCAAAACAAGATAGGGCAAAAAATCTCCACCATGACCACACATATCATGTGTCTGTGCCCTTTACCTACAGAATGACTGCACACAATAAATCTTACTTTACCAAGCTTTTTCATGATGCAAAGAAATTCTATAAATTGCTGCTTTACCAATGTTTGAATGAAGCCCTGCTGCTTTTGCTGCGGCAGTCCTCTCTCAAACTGTGTAGGCCCCTCTATCATGTTTCTTGTCTTTCACTCTCTGTCAAAAATCTAAAAGAAACCCTCAGCTCTGCAAGAGGACTTCATGGTGAGCAAAAGTCAGGCTCAAAATAAACATTGTAAATCATGAAACAACGGAAATCATGCTCAACACTGTCTCCGGCAAGGTGCATTGTAGTCTCGCATTGTTTGCATTTCTTTTAACCAATCACAATCGTCTTGGGTGGCACTAAGCTCCAAATGCAGCAATGGTGGCTCTGAAAATAGACTCGGGGAGGACTTGTTTTGGTGGAAAATTTGCACCCCACAAAAGAATATAAAGTACAATATAAACCGAAGGTTATTCACACAATACAGTAACGTGAACTATTTAAATTAGCTGGATACATGGTTAAACGTAATTTGCTCTTACCAGTGTATTGTGGTGTGTACTTTGCCAATACCAATACCACTCTGTCTCAAAACGTCCCAGTTAGATTAGTTAGTCAATGCTGTGAACATATTCATAGTAAATCTTTACAAATCTTTCACGAAAGAACCAAGCAGGCCTGCCTTGTTGCACAATCCAAATTTTCTGAGTGGAAAGCTTTACCCTGGAAATGTACATCAGTTGATCCAGAATAGGAGCATTGTGACCTCCACATTCAATAGGGGTTTGAAAAAAGAATGATATAAACAATGGTATTCTTCTTTTTATCTACTGTTCTGCACAGATTAGCAGTCTCCTTCAGCTTGTGGGAGTATGGTGCAAGAAGGGGTAAAGATGAGCATTGGTTCTGGATTGGAGAGAAGTTAGTTTGTGACTACAAAGGCTCCAAAAAGCACCTGATTCCCCTTAATTCCCCTAACAGAGCCTGAGAGACACACGGAGACGAGGAAGGCTGAAAAGAGGCTGCAGCAAAGTTTTCTAAACTTTTTCTTTAAAGCACTGTAATACTGCCTTTTTTTTTAACGTCAGTCAATGTGCCTTTACCTATCAGAGGCGCAGTGGTTAAATTGTCTCCACCATTAAAGCTCCTGAGTGCAAACCTCTCACCCATTACAATTTTCAAACACAGTTTAGAGATTATTAAGAAAATGAGTAGACCACTCTTCTATCAAGGCATTTTCACACAGTATATCTCAAGACTATTAAAACGTTATGGACTGTGTCAACCTCTCCTAACATCTGGTGAAAAAATATCTGGTGAAAATGTGTGTTGTGAACACAGCCTTACAATTAATCATGAAATGTTGTTGCTGGAGCTTTGATATTTCATATTTATTTTCTTTCTAACGAAGACTGACATCGATACTTTTACCAGTGCCAGAGTGCCAGAATTATTATTTTACCCTTTCCAATTCAGCGAAAACATTTTTATTCAAAGGATTGAAGTGGCTAACAATACATGTTCCACCTTAAACCCTCTTGTCCCTCTTTCCCCACACAAGGATCAGGTCAATTTGCCTCCGTTGTACATTGTCAGTAAAATCATGTGTGTCACGAGTATTGTGGAAGATTTAGCACATGGTTTAAAAGGGCTGTACTTAGTTTTTTTATTAATTCATAGGTGTGTTTTGGGCATAAACATGCAATAAACCAATCAGTGTCATCTTTAAAAACCCGATGCGTTTGTACCTTGGCGCATTGGTGTTATGATGGCAGATATGCACCGTAATATTTTTATTTGTAATCTTTTGCATGTGTGTGTGCTTCTGCGCTTCCCTGTTTGTGTTTAACAAGCATAGTGTTGGCACGCTGTGCACAATTTTACTAATGTGCTATTAAAATTCAATGAAATGCTGCGCTATTGACTTTAGAAGTGTTTTTTGTTGATCAACGGCGCTATCAATTTCTGCTGCCGCTATGTAGCAATAAGCCAAGAATTCACCTGAACACACCTCCCTGTGAGACCAGCACGCCCATGGGCGCAAAGATGGGGGCAGGTGCGTTTGTTATTTAAACCACATGGGCGCAAGACGGGTAATTAACAACTGCGTCGGTCTTAAAATAGCAAAGACAATTGCGTCAGGGCAGTTGGGCCCAAGTCTCTAAACCTCACTGAAAAATCTACCATGATCCCCAGCCTGGATAGCTGCTTTAAGAGAATAATACATTGGTACATTTTCAAATCATTATCTTGCTGTTCAGTTCACTGCATTTACGTCTTGTAGATAAAAGCGTTGTCATCCTGGAAGACATTGCAATTAGTGAAGAAATGTATCATGAGAAGAAAGTGATAACTCAGAAACATGATAACAATGATTACAATTTCCTAGAATGCTAAAGAGGAAATGTAACTATTGCACAGTACAGTCCCATGGCACATTTGTAACAATGAAGAAATAATAAATAAAACAAAATGTAATCACAACGTTGGCGGTTTAAGTGTTAACCACCACCACACATATCCAGTACAGTATATGACCTTCTGTGTTTGGCCTTCTGAATAAGTCCCCTCTGTGGATGGACATTACCTAAGAATATAACTGTTCTCATTCAAATACATTGATTTAAGATGTTGCTCAAGTTAAGGTTTAGAAATGTTAAATCATTCAAAGTAATAGATGATAGTATACAAAGGATTTCTGATGTTACTATGTTACTATTAAGTGTTGTAACTTCCATTTTTCTCAAGTTATGCGGAGGTGTACCTCAGGGTGTGTCACTAAAGTTTTTTACTGTTGGGTCAGAGGTGCCACAGACATGCAACCAGAAAGGGCATTGAATCTCTGATTCCAGAATACTGTTAATTTACTCATAACATTTAAATAACAATGCTTAGAAGATTTTTTTAATCCTGCAAAGGTTTATCTGATTCTAAAAGAAATTGTGCTGCTTATTAATCCACAATTATTATTATTATTAAGGTCATATGGAATAAACCGGTCTCAGCACTCACTGACCCAGCAGCAGGCCCCGCCACAGAAAATAACGTATGACCTTCTTCGCCTCTACGCAAAGAGCCTAGATGATGCCGTTCCTCACCCGTTACCCGGCACAACCAAAGAGGATTCTTAAACAACAACAACAGCCTGGAACTTACTGGGTGATAAAATTAATGAAACTATCTATGACCAATAATGGTGACATAAAAACTTTAACAAGGTCAATATAAACAGGTCCTCCTCTAAATTTCGTATTTAACAGAGGATTGTGACAATTTAGGCAACACTTAGTTGTGCATGGTGTGTATATGGCTAATATTGTTACATATTTAGCTAAAAAACAGAACTAGAGCTTTCATAATATGTAACAAACAGCCTAAACCAGTGATTCCCAAACTGGGGTGCCTGGAGTTCTAACAGGGGCCGGGGAGCAAGGACCCTACAGAAACAGTTTGGCAACCACCTGCTTAAAAAATGACTGTACTGTAGCTCAGTGGCACAGAGCCTCTAAAAGATGACTTAAAAATGTGGTGGCATATACAGGATAAAATAGTGTCTCCTTTATCCCCAGCCCAATAATGTTTGTAATACGAATTTGGATCCAATAGTTACAAATATTAGGCCATAATTCTGAGTTGGTTATCTGTGTCCTAAAAGGGATACTGAGAAACTTTTTTTTTTACACCATGGAAAAACAGTAGTTTATCTTCATATCTAGCATTATAAACACATTGTTTTTATAGTAGTAAAGTAGGTGTTCAATGTCATTCATTTTAATTAGTGCTGTCAGTGCTGGCATCAGCTGTGTGCTTGGCCATCAAGTGGCATTTCAGACTGGACGTGCTGTGATGATAGCTCAGTTCACGACAACAACTTGGCAACTTTTAAAAACTAAACTTTCAGAATCTTCTAAGCATCCATTTCAGCGTCTCACACTCGCCATCCACTCAAAACATAACATTTCTACTCTTTGGCCGGCTCACAAGCCCAAACGGCGTGTCTGCGGCGTGCCTGTTGTTTTGTTCCGGTCTAGCTGGATCCGGTGGGGTGTTGTAGTTTTTCTAACGTTACTAGTTGTTACAACAGCATGTGAAAACACTACAAAGTTTGCTAAGCCAATAAGCACGTTAATCTTGCAATAAAAAAATTGACGCCGCTAAAATGGGTTTGCGTTAACACCGTTAATAACACGTTTAACCGACAGCACTAATTTTAATAGAAGCTAGTTACAGTCCAAATGATTCATAATAAATTCTCTGTTTCTCAAGTGCATTAAACACTGTAGAGAGACCGCCAGTTACAGTTTCATCAACCACCACCAGGGAAATTCTGAATTATATAAGTCTGGGGAATCAGCCACTTCTATAAGCAACTTTTGGTATTAAGAAACTCATACTTCTATGGAATGTGCCAATGTAATGTCCTGTCCTCACAGATGGACTGAGATTAAACAGTACTACACTATAGCGTGCAGGTTCATCAACAAAGAAAGAAGTCTTCAAACTAAGTTTCCCCCTCATGGTTCAGCTGGTGCCATGGTAATCAGTTGTATATTCTGGTGAGTGCAATATGATGTATGAGCATCTGCTTTCCAAATGAGTTTACACTAGAGTCAGGGAACGATATCTCTGGGCAAAGGTAATCATTTCTTGTTCTGTCTTTTAAGCTGTGAGATGGAAGGAGGTGCAGCAGAGGTGGGAGAGCCAGATGGATATTACGCTGACTTTTGAGGAATGGAAGGCAAACAAAAGGGTAACGGGGGAGGAAGGTAAACTCAATCTTCCATTTCAGAGGTTTTTTTTCCATTATATCTGTCATGCCTTTCATGTGCAGTGTCCTAATGACAGGAGGCTGGTAAACAGAAATGTGAAGAACAGACTCTCCAATGACATTTTTCTTTACACATGTGGCATCATAGCACATGCCAGTCACAAAGCAACCATGCAGAAGATGAGCGATGGAAAAAGAAAGGGAGAGGAGAAAAGGTGAAATTTGTGGTACTTCCACTTATCCTCCAGAGTGAGCACACCTTTGTGAAGTATGTTTTTCAGAGGTTATTCTGATATTAAATTTGTATCTTCTCCTTTATCCACTGGACTTTAAATGCACTCAATAGGCATTCATGGCTCATGTAGATGGTAATAATTTGGGCAAGATATTTAAGTTTCTTCAACAAACATGAGAAACTCACAATCGTTGCATTATTGTTAAATGAGCTGTCATTAAAATTATTGTCCGTAAGATTTTCATGTAGATAATTGTCTAGAAAGTACCCGATCTATTAAAAAGTGAGTTAAAACATTGGTCATTGAGCTTGTGACCCTCTGATGAAAGTGCTGCTTTGCCCAAGTAACACAGTGTCAGTGGTGACTTCCCACCCTAAATTTAAATTTAAATGGAGTTAGTGATGCTTCTTACGTCAGTCTGCAGGGGTTGGTTTACCCCATCTGCCCAGGTGAAGCTTGACACTACCGATTATGTTGCGTTCCATTGTACTCGGAAATTGGGAATTTGCAAAGGAAAGATGCAAAGAAACCGTATGTTAATCAGGTGCCTACATTTCATTACTACTGACTCATACTGGGGGACCAACAGAGAAAGAAGAGCAATCAACTTTGAGTCCAAATAAAAATAAACAAATAAAAAAACTTCCACACCTACAAAGGGCCGAGCTCAGTCTATGGTGTCCTCAGGTGGTCAGGGAGAGCATTCCACAGTCTGGGAGCAGCTGAGCAGAAAGCCTAATCTCCTATTGTACGGAGCTTTGTCCTGGGAAGTTTCAGGAGATACCCTGAGGCAGATCGGAGGGTCCGAGTTGAGGTCTGTGGGGTAAGGAGGTCCTTGAGGTACGGGGGGGCCTTACCATGGATGCACTGATGGGTAAGGAGGGAGACCTTGTACTGTAAGCCAGTGGAGTGAGGATTTTCCGCGTCTGCTGGAGTGAGTGTGGGACGGAGTTTGGAGTTGTTCCTGAGGTGGAAGAAGGAGGTCTTTAGACTAAACTGTTCTCAGCAGGGAATGGAGCCTGTGAAGGCTTTGCCCAGGTTAGAGCTGCCAATCTACCAACGTCACAGTCAACACCTGCCTGCAATTACATCTAACTGCCAAAGCTGTCGCTAGAAACAATCTAACTCAAATCTTACGGACAGCAACTTTAATGTTATTAGTGACACGTTTTTCTCTTTGAGTAAATGGCCTGGTCCCAATATCCACCAATAAAGATGTCCCTATTTTTAATGGGCTACATTCGGACAGAAAGCAACAAACTGTGAATTCATACATCTGTTAAGGCCATGTTTCCGTGGCCAGTAAAGCGCAAGTTTGCAAATTGACAAAGCTCTGTCTGATTCCTTTAACAGCGTTTAGAGCGTTTGCACCCTCCTAACTCTGTCACATCATGCAGGTGACGTCATTTAAAGTCTACAAGGGATCAGTGATTAAAGTGGATATGAAGGGGGCTGGTGTTTGCGGTGAAAAATGTAAATACAGTAATCTAGAGTTGACCCAAAAAGTAAGCTATTTTGCATAATAGTCAGTTTGTGCCACTTTGTGTGGAGATAATGCCATGTCTACCTTTGCAGTGAATTTCTCCCCTTGTAATTTCTGAACAGTGCTAAATGACAGCTATAAAGTGGCCCTTTCTCTAGGAGTCACAAATATTGACACCCAAACACAGAATTTGTGTTCTTTGTCCAACCTCTGTGAAAGGATTTCTAGAGTAACTTGAGTAATACCTTTACTAAAAAACATTGATGCAAAGTGTTTAGCATCAAGTCTTTGTATAATCCATTTAACTATGATGATTGTTACTGTCACACAACACGCTTATGGTGTTGTGTGTATACGTGATGTGACAAAGACTGCGGGGATTGCAAAATGAAAGAGAGAAAATAGCGAGGGGCTAGAGAAGCCAGAAAAAATGACAGAAAGTGTCCAAAGTTCGGGATCATTTCAAGCTGAAACAAAGCAAACACTCAACAGTGGATAGTACCAAACTAGTTTACCACAATAGCACAGCGTCAATGCTTCAGCACCTCAGGGGAAAGCATCCAGTCCAAAGTTACCTAGCCAGTCCTTCATAACAGCCCCTGGAACTATTTTCTCTCTGCTGTTGTTTTCTCCACTGGTATTAGTTTCACCATCACGCACCATTTTGTTTACAAAAACAGTTATAGAAGAAATAATCGGTCAGTTAGCAAACTTGTTAGCTTGTTAGATAATCTCAGTTGCGAACAGGACAATAAATGTACATGTTAATTTAAAATATTTTTTTCACCATTAACTCCTGTTTTATAACTGTATACATAATAATCTGTACACCTTTGATCCATTTTGCAACAGTTTTAACGCAGACAGAGGAGGATAAAGAAAAAGTGAATGCAAGGTTCAGACAGACAAAAAGGATTTCAAGTACTTGTTCAAGCACTATTTGTTTAATTTTCAAGGACTTCATTGGTCATAATTTATAGAGTTGTATTTGTGCCACACTCCTAACCGAGCAAAGATATTTGAAGCACATAAAAATATAATGAACATTAGGGTTTGGCGGTAATATGGTATACCGTAGGGTCTTAAAAATAGCAATGGTATCCGTTTCAGTATCGTCATCCAAAAAAATGCAATGCACTAGGCAACAAGGATTAAATATAATGTATTTAATGCCTAAAAATGCTTAAGTGTGGTTGTCATCACGACAGTGTGGAGGAGAGAGAGAGAGAGAGAGGGGGGGGGGGATTGCAAGTCTTTGCACCGAGTGACCTGGTCTGGAAGAAGAACAGGACTTCTGCAGTCTGGCAGCACATAGGGTTCCGCCCTAACGAGAAGGGAGAGGTGTTTCAGTATCAGTGTTTGGTATTCACATTCTGAACGGTGTCGGCACAAGCCAACCGTTTGGTGATGTCGTCTGAGCCTTCAGCATCATTTTTAATTAGTCACGGTAATACTGTATACCGCTGTAAAATGGAGGTTTGCGGAGGTTTGATGGTATCAAAATTGTAATACCGCCCAACTCTAATGCACATACATAAAATGTATGGCTCAATAAACGAATATGCATGTCTGCTGCTATTATCTGTGTTAACGTGCAATAATAACCCCTCTCTCTCAGCTTTACACATATGCCCTGTCACAAACTTGCTCACCCTGGCACAGTCTTACAAAGTGCTACAAAATCAACAAATTTAGAGAATGGAAGAAGGTAAACTGTGATTGTCTGAAATATAACACCATAATGAATGTGCACACATAAATATTAATTACAGAAAGATTCATACACACACAACCAAATTTATAAATATTACCTGCCAGAAAACACTGAGGGCTGGACATCCCACAACGGGTGCTTTTTAAGCCGTCATGACAGCAGGGCCTTCTCCCTTACAGCCACTGTGCCGTGTTACAGTGAACATTAGCTGTAGTTCTGTCAACACAGCTTTGGAAGGACACAATCGTTTCAAGAGTAAGTGCTGGTAAAACGGGAAGATCTCGTTGTACTATGTTAACGTTGTCAGTAGCCTACTGTGAGGCCATGCTTCCCCCAGACAGCTCACTCATCCAACATTCAGACGAAGCAAAAAGACAAAGCACATAGACAGACAACGTTTAAATTAAAAAAAATTGATCACACAAGCATTGTTCACCCTTGTTTACAATCATTCGTAATAAAACACAAATTCCCGCTCCAAGTAGCCAGTTTTCGGTAATGTTAAAGGTTATGGACTCAAGAGCAAGTAAGAAAGGAAAGAGAGAGAGAGAGAGAGAGAGAGAGAGAGAGAGAGAAAGAGAGATACGACGCATGAGGCAGTGACACATCAGAGTTTTTAAACTTTAATTATAAAGACTTGATAAAGAAAATTTGATGAACTCAAAATATAAGATATCTTCATCATGTGGTTCAATTGAATTTCAAGGACTTTTTAAGTCTATTTTCAAGATATTCCACTACTTCATCCCGTCCCCCAAAAAATTAGAGCAATTCAAGCACTTAAATCAACTTGTGAAAAACACAGCAAATATAGCTTCCTGTATATTGGATTGTTCCACCTCTCGTCCCCTCACAGGTCAGCCCTGTCAAGATTGCTTGATATTAGTCAATGGCACAAATTTGGGTGTTAAAGTTTACTAAAGTTTAAGTTAATTTCACCTCCTCCGATCATGGCGTCTTCACTGAATAATTCAATTTTTGATTGAACGACATTTCACCCTTTAAAATGCTGGTGTGTCCAGGTCTTTGTGGTGGTACCTGTCCATACATTGCATTACGGTACATGCAAGTCAGCTCCACTAAACATATCCAGAATTGTTTATTTTACAAATAACTGTGTTTATGTGGCTTATGTGGGCAGTGATGGCATGCTTGGCTAACGCAAGGGCAAGCGTGAAGGAATGGAACACTGACTGACTTTTCTGCTGGTTGGCCTGTGTCATATAACTTTCCACTGGGATGTTGGGAGCTGTGGTGTCCTTTTGCCGAGGCTGAACACAGGATCTGGCTGGATCCGGACGTGCCGGTGCCATTTAACCACGTGACTCTTCTCTTCTTCTGTGTACTGACAGCCACATTCTGCTTTATGATGAATCATGCACAAGTTTAAGGAGCTGACGGGTTAACATTTCATTGGAATTGTACTCTGTACAGTATCACGTGACAAATGTGATTGATCAATTGATTGATTCATTCATTCCTTTTTTGATTGATTGTAAAATACTTTAGATCTGGTGAAGGGGAAGGATGTATTGCTGATACATTTTAAGTTTTCAGCGTCCAAAAAGCCACACCTTAAGAGGCAGCAAGACTTTCAAAAGTTTTCTGTCTAGTCAAACTCTGTAACCAGGCAACAGAGGCCTTCTTCAGGGAGGTCACCTACAACTAAGAGCCTAAGAGTTCCTCTGCAGACATGAGTAAACCTTCCACAAAGACAAGCATTACTGCAGCAATCAACCTTGCCTTTATTCGATTGTGGCCAGATGGAAACAACTCCTGAAAAAAAAAGTGGCAAAACAGCTCTCTGGTCTGAGGAGAGGGGAACTGAACTCTGTGGCCTGAATGCCTGAATGCCGGTTCTATGTCTGGCAAAGATTAATCTAATCTCACAGTTGAATCTTCGCAGAGGTGTGAAATGAGGATCATGCCATTTTGGCTATTTAGGTTGTTTTTTTTCTCCCATTAACGTAATATACATAAAAATTATGATATAGATATCAACATATAATGCTGTAAATTTAACTGTGAAAAGAAAAACCTTTCAGTAAATCTTTTTAAAGTCCAACCGCCCTATGACAGATTTAAGTTTCACTTTCCATATCTGTGAGCGATGGGGGAGCATTATAACATGTGTTACAAAGTGACGCACGTTTGTCACGAAAGTAAAGGCTGGACTACAATAGAGGTGTTTGGAGCAGTTTGTGAACAGTGTTTTCTCTGGAAGATGGTAAGTCCCTTGGGGGGGGGGGGGGCTTTTTCACTCTGTAAACCTATAACGTACACAAAAAAATATATAACACAATAACGGAAAGGGAAAAATCCAAAAAGCATAATATGAGCACTTTAATGTTCTACACCTATGCAACACTTCTGTCTGTGTCCTAATCTGTTGCATGTTTTCATACAAAAGGAGAATTACTAACAACCTTATTACAGCTGAATATTTCATCACTGTAGTCAGCAAGTGAGCAGTTTTCAATAAATGGATTTGGATATCATTCTTTTTTCAATACTGTAGAATAACAGAATCTTTAAAAATGAATCCCTTTAATTGAACCCAAACACACACACAAACGCACACGCACACACACACACACACACACACACACACACACACACACACACACACACACACACACAGCGGTGCAGTGACATGTTGTTGGCAGTCTTTTAACTTGTTGCTTTCACTTCCAATATTAGCCGCTCAGCTTCAACAATGTTGAGCCGAAAAAACTGCATTAAGGCTAAAATTCACTGCCAGAATTTAAGAGGCTAGCTAAAAGTCTGCTAGCCGCTGACTACTTCATACAGTGTATTCCGTTGTTCTCCTTCTCCTTTCGAAAAATGGGAATGGTGTTACTGTAGCAGCTGGTGTTGTTTTCAGGCGATTTAATGAGGGTAAACACAGCAAACGGGCGCTGCACAATGCCACTGCCCTCTGGTGCAGCACCGGTCGGCTGAGCACTTTCTCAATAAACCAAAAACAAGGGCCCCATCGGTCAGCATGGTATAGTATATAATATCCAATAGTATCATTTTGCACAGAAGTTCAGTAGCATGTATATAGAACTTGTCAGGTTTGAGGAAATCATAAACAAGGGTAACTGTAAAGTGTGTCAAATAAAACGCATGACCTCAGATTAAAAATAATCCGAAGGACACAGCCAGGAAAATACTTGGTGTAATACAGTGGTTTACTCTTAACACACACTTCACCAAAAACCTTGAAATCACAGCTCTCAGACGTCATTTCACTTGATGGAATGATTGATAGAGACCGAGGGGATCTGCAAGGAACGGAGAAACTTCCCAAATAAAGGCATGCAATGATGGCAGCTAAAGGCAAGAAGAGAAAACCTATTTAGCATCTTCGTTTTGTGCCCGGAGCAGCAGGCAGTCAGCCAACACAACCACTAAGCTTAATGCAAAGTATACTCAATGATATCACCAAAATGCAATTTAGCACCTTTTGGAGATAGTGCTAGCTACTTTAATTAGAAAAGAGTTGGCAACCCTAATTTGAATTGATTTCATGTGTAAAAAAAATCAGCTGACAACACTGTAGCAACCTCCAGAAGGAGTCTGCCACTGTCTCGTGCACAGCCCATTTTTTATTGATGTTGCGGTGCTGCACTTTGCAGCAAATGCCCTGTGAGAGTTCTCTGGATACACAAAGGCCTCAGTCTTCAGTTGACTGTTAAATATTGCATTGTGATGAGCAGCTCCTCATCCACCACGGTAAAGGCACCAGCCACGGCTGTGGTTAACTTATGAATTTGTCTTTTTTGCTGCCTTCAGGCATGAATGGAGAGAATGGAGCTCTGTGGAAATTGGACTTTGTTTTCTTACTGCTGTTGTGGGAGGTGCACACGCCACCACAGGATTGAGGTCTAAAAGAATTTTATTAAATTCAAATCCAGTATGGGATCGTCCATTTATTAGAAATGGATCCTTTCTTATTCGTTCACACCCTTATTTGGATCTATTTAAGTGTTTGATAACTGAATACTTTAAGCAAGTTCAACATTTTGGGAAATATGCCAATTCGTTTGCCGAGCGTTCATAGTCTCCAATGGTTGCCTGGCAACCTCACTGTGAAAAGATCCTGCTCCCAGCCACAAAATAATCCAGCCCATATCCCCCCTGTAAAACCACAACCTGACATGTCAACACTTGGTTTAAAATGTAACTAGTGAAGAAGAGCTGGTTTTGTTACCTTTGAACAGGTTTGGTTAGATATTGGATATTTAACTAAATGTTTGTTAATATTAGTAAATCTTTTTTTTTTTGGTAATTGCTTCAGTACTTGGGATTTATAGGAGCTAAAAAATAAAAAATAAATTTAAAAAAAAGGTCAGCAGCAAAAAGGCAACATAGACTTTTTCTTTTCATCACCTTCCATCCCAATTTGTGCCCAAACACCCATGCAACCCTTTCTACTGAATTCAATATCTTGCTCTTACTGTGCTGTGCTAGTATTTTTTTGCTAATTTGAGTCAGCAGTATTCTCATTTACAATATCCAGCTGACGGGTTGATATTTATATTATTGAGGTAAATAACAATCAAATGCAGCAGAAATGTACTTTATTTAATCAAATGCAACAAAAGTATTAGACTTGAAAACCCATGTTCACTGATGGAATAGGGTTTGGCCGAGGTGAGTTATGGTCCAAATCTTCTCTGCCACATTAATCCCCTCCATACATGGGGATGAAAGGGTAGCCAGGACAGTAACATTTTAATTTGGAGATGGTACAGTAGTAACATTGTTTTAATGTTTTCAGAGCTTTGAAGGAAAATCTTCCTCTAAGCTTCGGCCACACAACAAAGCTATTCCTTTGATGCTGAATTACCGTAAAAGCCTGTATCTGACTTTGAAGACGATTAAATTCTGTCATGTTGACCTGATATGTCACCCACTCACTTTATTTAAGGAACCTGGCACAGCCCTGGTGGTTTGTCAAGGCCACAGTTCAATTATTATTTGTCTCTGAGGTTTTAGCATCAAATACCTAAAGCTGTACAGTTGCAGCAATTTGATTACTCCCCTATGTGTGTCATATCAACACACCAAGACATGATCTTAGAGAACTCATGAGCCTCTGCCCATATTAACACAATCATTGCCACTACTCGTGACTTTCTCGAGTGGCTGTCTCCTTACCTGACCACCTATAACTATGTCAACAGCTGCCTGTGGAGCAGAGGTACATACATTGATGCCCACATGTTGCCCCTACCCATCAGACCCAAACGTCTAAAATAATCCCCCCCACCTTTGATCATGATTTCCTCCTAATCCGGTTGAAAGTGTTAGATGAAGACCGCCAGAGGCAATATGTCTGCTCAAGGTAGGATACCGGTTTCCTCTTGTGGAAAAACAGCGTTAATTACCTCTATTCGTACACTGAAACTAACCCAAGCGACCAAAGTAAAAGTTAAGTCTCTGATTGGATGAATCAGCAGCACAGACTTGTTGAGTTCTTATTGATGTGAGCTAGGAGACACAGCTGGAGAGGCGGGGGAAGCTTGGGCTGCATCCTTTCTATTCAAACTTCATTATAACTGATTAAAGTGACTTTGCAACACAGCCTCATCTGGTCACATCAGATACGTGGATTAGCAGGAGGGAGTTTTTTTGTTTTTTTATTCCTTTTGAATTTTACATTGACTGTGCTTTTAATCCTAACATCATGAATTTTGCATGCAGAAATACACACACACACACACACACACAAATCCCATAACCACAATCACCTGCCACCACCCCTGAAGATCTGACCTTTTGTTCTCTGCTGGTTAAGCTGACAAAGGACAATGGACACTGACAATGACATTAAAAGTCATTTGATAAAACTTCAGGAAATGGGTTTGGAGCCTCAAACCTGCATTAATAGACGTCATTGAAAACATGACAGGATAAGTGATTATAGATTATGGACGGATGAAAAAACATGTTCTACTTTCTAAATTACCTAAATTCACATGTAAGTATATTGTATCTAAAAAAGTATGGATACTTCATATTAATGTCTTCAGGACAGGTGAGCATAACGTTTGATTTACGATATTTACATGTGTGTTTTTTGCTGCGGGTTTGAGTCCTTTCCTGGTTCCTTGTTGCTTTTAGGTTTATAACAAAAAAACGTTTCATCAATTTTGTAAGCCTTGAACATTCTACAAAACTGCCCAGTTTCCTACAAGCCTTCAACCACAGTGTTGTAGTCTCTGTAACCCTAATATTTCTTCTACCCTGTATTGCCTCCTATGCTGCTCATCTGTGATCCCACCGCCAGACAGATGAAGATCAGTCCTAACTCACAACTGTCTCACAGATGTCAAACGTTTTAAAGCAGCTACTGACTGTCTGAAACACCCATCTGTCTAAAAACATCATAAAGCTTTTAGAACGGCTGACAATGATTTTTTTCATTTTTTTAATAATCCACAGAACTGTATAAGATTCATTTCTATCCTGAAAACCCATTCGGTCCATCTTTTTCTTATTTTACTGTAACAGGCTTCTCAGTGTCCCAGTACAGTAAGGCAACATCCAGTTCACCCATCTCACAATCTGGTACAACAGGCTTAATTTGATGCAGCACTGCTGAGTCGGCAATAGGAATGCTTATTTAGATTTATTTCCCCGACCAATACCTGACCCCTGATAACTGTTAGCCGACAAGCAGGCAACTGACAAGTCCCACTTAACAATTAGGCCTAATAATTAAAGCTATCGTGCATAGTTTCTGTCTCCCCCATGAGGAATTCTAAGTAATGACAACAACACTGTCGGCGCGTCCGCGTTCAACAAGTTGTACGTGACCACATATGAGATTTGTATATGCATATTAGCTATATATTTCCTTTTTCAGTCTGGTTGTCTTTAAATTCAGAAACCAAACATAATTGAATATATTTTTAAATATAGCTAAGCTAAATGTTGTTTGTAGAGCAGCAACAGTAAAGTCACTATGTAAACTCAAAGCTCATTCTTAAATGTCAGAAAAAAAAAAAAATTACATTTACAAGTTACATGTATACATATACAGTACATGTATAAGTATATTGGGTAATAATAAAGCATTGGATTTTTACTCATGAACGTTTTATTGCACTTCTTTAGGCTACAAAAAAAAGTAGTTGTCGCCACCACGTACTCTCTAATCTGCTGTCCATGTGTTTGTGTGTGTGTGTGTGTGTGTGTGTGTGTGTGTGTGTGTGTGTGTGTGTGTGTGTGTGTGTGTGTGTGTGTGTGTTTAGCCCCGAAACAGAGCAGAGTAAAGGCTGCAGCGTGATGATAAATACAACATTTTAGCCCTGGTGCCGGTTTAATACCAGGTTTCGGTACCTGAGTTTCCGTTGTCCAGTAATTACCAGTCATTGAAATGATGAGGACCGGAAATTTGAATTGTGTCCGATCAGAATGACAGTATAAATAATTCTCACTGCACGATTTTAATTGTTAAAATAAGCTAAAGTTCTTTACATATCTTTCATTCTAGTAAAAAAATATATTTTTAATTTAGAAATAACTATAGACTGTAGCGTATGCAATAAAGGAAAAACTACATGTTGTGTTCTCACTCTGACTGAATGCAGAAGACTAGCGTTGATTTAAAACAAACGGTGCCAAGAAAGCGGGAAAGTCAAAGCCTAAGCCCTGGCAAAAAAGGGTAATATTGTGACTTCCTTCATAACACCAAGCAGCGGCCGGTCTAACGTATATGAAGCCAAAACATTGCCAGGGAGTATGAGTCTGCACCATTAACCATTAACGTAAATGCCACAGACACACATCGAGATGCCATTTATGATGACAGGTCTTGGCAGTTACAAAAGCTTGACTTTCTAAACAGCCTGCGAGGTACTTATTGGGATTACGGTGAAATCTATCCGGAGTGAGTCAAACTGGCCAAGGTAGCCTGCATAAAACCCGTCTCCAGCTTGGCAGCAGAGAGAGGCTTCTCCCTGCACATCCGCAATCAAAACAGCCCGGCAAAGTTGCCTTGGGGAAGGCAGAGGCTTATGGGCATCAAAGAGTTGCAGAAAGACACTTGTTTACAATTATTTAGATTCAAGTCGGCACTTGATAATTTTATGAGCCCGTTTATTTGTACTGAATTTTTTATTGTTTTATTGCCTCAGCCTAGCAAATGGAAAACAGGCCTATTTTAAATCAGATCAGCACATTTATGTGCATTGATTTTTTTTGTGTGTTAATAAACACAGAAAATATTTGACAGAAACCTTTCCCATTTTACTGGTAAAATATGAGGTCACATGACCGGAACCAATTTTTTTTCTAGCGCAAACTCTGTTTAGTACCCGTTCCGTTACAAAATGATTCTCCTTATTCATTGCGTATCAGGCTTTAAAATGTTCATATCATGATGACGATAAAAATGTGATTTATCTGTCAGCACGACCCCTTCATGTTTTATTTACTTTGAAGAGAAGCAGCTATTTTGATGTATTTCTCATAAAAAAGGGACATGCATATCAATTCCAAATTACCAAATCAGCCCTACTGACATTCTCAAACGCAATGTTCACTTCTTAAGAAAACTGTATTTACTGAGTATTCCGTTTACACAATGATGTGCTTTCTAAGGAATGATCCACCAACAGCTGTGACTGATATCTGTCATTTAAGGTTTATTGCAGTATTGTAGCTATATATATAGTGCTAAAATTGTTGAGAGAGATGGGTTAGAAGGTCATACTCGGTCATACTGGTAAACTGTGTGGTGATACCCACTTTAAGAAAGGTCAGTTGTCAGTTGAGAGATAAGCAGTAAAGCCGAATAGGAGCATCACAGCCAAGCACAGCAGCTCCAACAACCATAGTGTAAATCCAGGAAAGTGTAAACAAAACTATAGCTGAAATGAGAGGTGCAGGTAATGGTTTCATTAAAGTAAGTCTGATCATATGTCATTAGTTATTGTTCAGTATTGTCTGTTATTTTCCGCTTCACACAGCAGCAACTGCATGAAAATATATTCACTTATATGCACTTTCCACCATTGCTTATTGCCTAATAGACCTTTTGACAAAATATCAGCACATTAGCAGTGCAAGAAGACTCACTAAGTCTATTAAATGCATCACCTTGTGTGGAAAAAGGACTTGTTTTCCTACCCCTGGCATATAGGCATGACAGGTTGCGACAATTCATGCAATTGTCTCCAACAAGTGACTAGCGCAGCTGTCAGGCGACATGAGAGATGCAAGAGACAGAATTGAAAAAATAAGAATTTATTTACGTTTCTTTCTGCGTCTCCCTAGTGGGTCGTCTTTGTGCCGGTGCCACCGCATCTCATTTCAACCTCTGTCAGGATGTACGGCGCATTGTTTTATCATTCTCTCATCATTCGACACGGACCACTTTGAATTCTCATCCCCCCTCATTGGGTTTCACAAAGCATAATTAGAACACAGAGAGAGTGATGCAATATTACTATAATCCTTCTCAAGGACTTTTCTCTGCCCTTATTTCCTCCTTATACCATCTCCTTATCCCATCCAGTCCCAGTGAAGTACCACTGACTTATGTTGGTCTCTCCTGTGTAATTCCGAAATTTAACTCTGAGCAAATGAACAGTAATACAAAAGCCCAACGCTTGGCCACTAGAGCAAAGTGTGAAACAACATGCAGAACCCTCCCACTAGGTACCCAGAACAGTTCCACTGGTGAGCCAATTCAACCTCTTTTACCCAAGGAGCCATCCTGTGACATTTCTCCGTGTTACTAATGAGACAGGCTTGGCGAGGAAGGCCTGTGCTGAGACCAGTAATCTGGCAGAGGGTGGCCCCAGGGGCCTCTCACTGAGCCCTGATTCCGTTGTACCCAAGTGAAATATGCTGCCGCTGTTTTATTCCATAAAGCTAAAAGTCTGCTTGGCTTTTGCCGCAGGTTACCAGCACTGTGGCGAAATTTAAATGTTGTTGATGGTTACTACTACTGTAGATCTATAAGCTCTCTGCAAAATGTCTCCATATTTAAAGCATTTTTATTCTTCACATATTTATTTTCTTTATATATTTGTCTTTACATTGAATATTGGAGACATCTGACTCAGATATTCAAATCAGAGTCATAATTCAGAAAACAAAAAAGAAACTCCATTTTAAGGCCTGGTTTCCACCATGTGTGTTTGCGTTTGAATGTGTCAAAAATCTTGCACCCTATTGTCAACAGACGTAAATCATATGATCTTGTGCATGGTTTACAAAACAAATGAGTGAACACGCACATTTATTATACAGTGATATCAGTGAAAGAAAGACAGACAGGTTTATATAACCTGTCTGCAACTGATTTCTCTGAGTCCCCAGAACATTTCGTAACGTCTAAAAACATCTCCGCACCCTGATGGTTCTGACATGGCCCACTGAGGGCAACACATTTTCCCTGGACACAGTGCAGCCACAGGGAGCCATTCAGATGTCCCTGCTCCCTCTCTGTGTGAGCAGGTTTTGATCCAGTGTTCTCTCAGACCAGTGAGAGTTGCCAGAGCTGTTGTGACTCTGATAGAAATACAGGTGGGTTGGTAGTGACCTCTACCATGCACTCAGACTATTCTACCACTTCGGAGGGGGCATGTTCTCGGGAAGAAAAGAGAGAACAGCCCATGGCACTCAAGCAGCAGGATACTTTGGAGTTGAAGGTGTGGATATAAAGGCCATGATTGATTTTCCAGCACTCTTTTTGTATGTTTTTACGTCTCATCTCACTTCACAGTTTTGTTGTGGATTTTTTAAAGTGCAGTGGCCTGTTCCCCTACAATTATTAATATTTTCAGAAGCAAAGAGAATGTGTGTGTGTGTGTGTGTGTGTGTGTGTGTCTGTGTGTGTGTGTGTGTGTGTGTGTGTGTGTGTGTGTGTGGCCAGTGGTTGCAGGGGGTATCACAGGGCTTGCAGGTTGTTTTTTAGAATTTATTTACTTAAACTTAAACATGCTTTGTTTCTGGCACTGGTGAGCTGCATAGTTTAAACAGCTTAACATACATTTTCTCTCAAATCTATTGCCTTTTTCTGCATAATTGTTACTTTTTATACCATCTACTGAATTCTAATGGGATGTGTAAATCTAAAGACTTAAGTCTAATCAACTGATGAGAGTAAAGATATTTACAAATAAGACAGTAAGGACTCAGCATAGTACAGAACATTCTATTTGAATTTACTTTGTAGAAAAGGTAATTCAAAATTAATTAATCAGAATCAGAATCAGCTTTACTTGCCAGGTATAAGGACACACACGAGGAATTTTGCTTTGGATCATCATCATTGCTCACAATGCGCTTACACATACAAAACAACTAAACAATATATACACACTAATATATACACACTATAAACAGAAAAGTTTGTTTTGTAAAACTAGACAAGAGATACCAAGGGGGGAGCAGGCTGAGGTAAGAAGCTGTGGTATATCTGATGTGTGGTATCTTCAGTAGAGCATTGTGGTAAATGCAGTGAATATTTAAGAGTTCAGTTGAATCCTGTAGTGATAATTCAATTATTTTCACAACAAAAAACAAAACTCCCTACTATCTGATTGCTTTTCCAATCAGACTGAGGGACATTTGATATTTCTGTTATAGTCCTAACTCCTCCATTAATTGAGCATGATGATCTGCAACAGCACCCCAACCAGAACACACCTGACAGACATTTAATACAAAAAAACAAAACTACACAACTATAACCAGCAAGTTATGTTATTTGTGTGTAAAAATGAAAACGGAGTAGTGTGGATGTAGTCTGAGAAAATTTGACTGTGTTTTGTCATACATCGTTGCAACTGAAATTTAGCTATTTGCATGCCAACAGGAACCTATTCCTATCCACTGCATCTATATCGGCATGTCCAAATGAGATGTGTAACTTAATAGCATCTTTCCAACAAACGTGTAATAAATGCTCGCTGTTGTCTACCTGGTTTCTGCCTCTGTCTTTTGCTTCCATTAGCTATATAGTGAGGAAAAAAGGTATTTGAACACCCTGGTATTTTGCAAGTTCTCCTACTTAGAAATCATGGAGGGGTCTGAAATTGTCATCGTAGGTGCAAGTCCACTCTGAGAGACATAATCTAAAAAAAACTCCAGAAATCACAATGTATGATTTTTTAACTATTTATTTGTATGATATAGCTTAAAATAAGTATTTTAACACCTGTCTATCCGCTTCAATTCTGACCTTCAAAGACCTGTTAGTCTGCCTTCAAAATGTCTACCTCCACTCCATTTATTATCCTAAATTAGATGTACCTGTTTGTGGTCGATAACTGCATAAAGACACCTGTCCACCACATACAATCAGTAAGAATCCCACTACTAACATGGCCAAGACCAAAGAGCTGTCCAAAGACACTAGAGACTAAATTGTACACCTCCACAAGGCTGGAAAGGGCTACGGGGAAACTGCCAAGCAGCTTGGTGAAAAAAGGTCCACTGTTAGTTCTAACTATCATTAGAAAATGGAAGAAGCTAAACATGACTGTCAATCTCCCTCAGACTGGGGCCCAATGCCAGATCTCACCTTGTGGGGTCTCAATGATCCTAAGAAAGGTGAGAAATCAGCCCGGAACTACACGGGAGGAGCTGGTCAATGACCTGAAAAGAGCTGGGACCACAGTTTCCAAGGTTACTGTTGGTAATACACTAATACGTCATGGTTTGAAATCATGCATGGCACGGAAGGTTCCCCTGCTTCAACCAGCACATGTCAAGGCCCGTCTTAAGTTTGCCAATGACCATTTGGATGATCCAGAGGAGTCATGCGAGAAAGTCATGGTGTCAGATGAGACCAAAATAGAACTGTATGGTCATAATTCCACTAACCGTGTTTGGAGGAAGAAGAATGATGAGTACCACCCCAAGAACACTACTACTGTTCCCTACTGTGAAGCATGGGGGTGGTAGCATTTTGCTGAGATTTTGGGGAAAAACCTCCTTCCCTCAGTTAGAGCCTGAAGATGGGTCGAGGCTGGGTCTTCCAACTTGACAATGACCCGAAGCACACAGCCAGGAGAACCAAGGAGTGGCTCTGGAAGAAGCATATCAAGGTTCTGGCATGGCCCAGCCGGTCTCCAGACCTAAACCCAATAGAGAATCTTTGGAGGGAGCTCAAACTCTGTGTTTCTCAGCGACAGCCCAGAAACCTGACTGATCTAGAGAAGATCTGTGTGGAGGAGTGGGCCAAAATCCCTTCTGCAGTGTGTGCAAACCTGGTGAAAAACTACAGGAAACGTTTGACCTCTGGAATTGCAAACAAAGGCTACTGGACCTAATATTAACATTGATTTTCCCAGGTGTTCAAATACTTATTTGCAGCTGTATCATACAAATAAATAGTTAACATTGTGATTTTTTTTTAGATTATGTCTCTCACAGTGGAACTGCACCTACAATGACAATTTCAGACTCCTCCATGATTTCTAAGTGAGAGAACTTGCAAAATAGCAGGGTGTTCAAATACTTATTTTCCTCATTGTAAGCATGTCTTCCAGTGGGGTTTCATAATGTGTGATATTGTTCAAATGTCACATTTTTTGTGTGAAACATTAACCCCATATAAAATCATAGAATCTCTAAATGAACAGCTGTACCACAGTGTGGCAATTGTCATTTGGCAATACTGGTAATACCCTGTGGAAGAATGCTGTTGTGTCAGATACCACGTAAGACTAACGGATTATAAATATGTCCATGATTTGAAAAAAAGAAAACGGTAATTTAAAAAAAGATGAAATCTTATCAGTTGTGTCAAACTACTTCCACTCTTGGCTCACTTTTTCTTTCTCCCCAGTCAGCTTTCTTTAATCATCTTTAATCATCAACTGTACATGCATGCATATGTCAGCTATTTAATTATTTAAAGGCTTTTGGAAATAGATGACGATTTAGTCTATAAATTAACTGTGATTAGTAAGGCTGCTGTGGTTACAAATGGTGGTAACTGCAGCTTTTAATAAAGAGGCAGTACAGTGGGGCCCCTGGGTAGCTCTACTGGTTGAAGGTGTGCCCCATGTACTAAGCCTGAGTCTTTAACGCAGCAGCCCAGGGCTCAATTCCACCCTGCTGCCCCTCTCTCTCCCCTTGGATCTCTTCAAGTTTACTCTCAAATAAATGCCCGAAAAATAATTGTACAAAACAAGCAGCTACAGTAAATGAGTGCAAGTGCTGTTTTTCTACTCTTATATCTCTATATGAGTAGAAAATTTGAATATGCTATATTCTCTTTCTTTGTATGATTTCTAGATTTCCACTTTAACTTCCAAAACCAGTTATATTGTTGTATTAAACTGTGAGAGTCATCACAAACTATGATATTGCACACATCCACTCATCCAATATGTTGTTTGATCCTGTTCAAAATTCTTCCCCCTCTTAAAAACTCATGAAAGGTTTCATGAAAACATAACAGTGAACAGAAATTAAATGGACTGCATTATTTATCTTGGTACTGCACTGAATTTCTAATATGGTTACAAATACAGTATGTTCTATGCTATTTTAACTACCTTATCAGAAACATAATATCTTGTGGAGAAGAATTGTGGAGAAGAAAGTCCGCCTGATAAGCCACGTTAATTAGCACGAATGACAAATTTGAAATTAATTACAAAGAAGTTTGTCATCTATTTTCCATGGATCTGGCACCTGTCTTCTTTTGGACAGTCCCCTAGCCTCCTGGCCCAGTCTTTCATACCGCTTGCTACCGTTGTGGCACTTAATACTCCCACTACTCATCTTACAGCACCGCGGTCAAGCTGTTACTATTCCCTGTGTGTTCCACACAGACACAAAAGGGTGATTTTTGTGTTAGTATCTGATGCTGAGAGCCACTGACCAAGCGGGGATTGCCCATTTCTCTGACGCTCCATTGTCACCTGCCACCTCTCAACAACAACAAAAATTCCCTTTGGTCCAACAGCCCACTACTCTGACGTCCCTTTGGTGGCGAATCCCACTATGACTATGTCAAAACGGCCCTACAAAGCAACTTGGTTGGTTGGGGTAACGTTACCTTGTGTAAGCATGGACACGTCAGACTAGTGGGCTGTAGGACCAAAGGGAATTTTTCGGCTTATTGAGTGGTTGGAACAATGGAGCGTCGAAATGGCATGGCACCTGACCAAGCGTCAGTATTTTACGAGCTGGGAATGAGAATGGGTTCGCAGGAGGCAGGACAGCTGAGCCAGTGTAGTTTCATTGATGATAGTGAAAGCCCTTTTAATTACCTGTTAAATGTAGCCTGTCAGACTGGAGATCAAATTAACTATTGGTGATCTCAAGTAACCACTAATGAATGATTTGAAAATATTAGAGATTGCACAAGCCTAGTATATTCTATATGTTTTGTAGTAGGTGAAATAACATTTCAGTTGTAACTGCATTAAAAACATCCTATTTGTTTTTGTTTACTTATAGTACTATGCCACAGTTTCTTGAAAAAAGGTTTATCACGTTCTCCTCTAGCTGTAGATAGGTGGGCCAATGCATTTTTTGTCTCAATGCATGCATTGTTTTAGTTTGGTGCAACACTGTATGAATATGAGCTTGAAAAGACAGCTCTACACCTTCATAGTCTAGTGTCTAATAAACTGTTGCCACCGGAGCACAAATGGTGTCACATGAACACCGAAACAACAGCATTACCTAAACAACTTCAACTAAATGAAAAACTATTTTTGAGTTGCAGATTTAACCAGAAATCCTTCCGTTTGGATGACAGTAACCTTGAGGACAAATTATGACCCACCATAATGCCTGTGTTTTATTTGTATGATAAATAACTAATGCAGTAAATCGAGGGAACTCTTTTCACTCAGACGGACAATGAGAGGAGGACCTCTTCCCAGCATGAAAGCTCTAGTCAGCAGCGGCATAATTGCTTTTCATATGGCAAATATGCTTTTACTTTCCCTCAGTTAATGAAGATAAACCATTCTTCCCCACAATCAGCAGTGCAGTAGACCTAAATGTCAGTGGCTCCTGGATTTCTTCATTCAATTTGAGCAAACACCCAGGAGAGAGAGGGTATATGGCATGAATTGATTGACAGAGTTATATTACAAGGGCTTATCAGACCCCTGTCTGCAATTATCCAGGTTCAATATGGTGGTGGGATTTGATTTGTGCCGGTATTATAGTCACAAAGATGTGTGCAGAAAGGGGTGGGCCTACTGCTCTACATGGTAACCCCTCTATAATTTTCATCAGCATGTTCTCTTCTGCTTACACCCAGGCAACACTCACTGTCAGCTCATTGTTTTGTCAGTGTTTTCCTGGCTAGAAAATATCAGTGGCCTTTTTAAGTGGATTTTGATATTTATATTTGACATTCAGTTCATGCTTAGTTGTCTTTTTTTACCTTTTGGCTGTTAAAGTCAAAGGTTTACTCCACATGTGTTTGGCAAACAACATCCCATGAGCATATTCTAGTCAACAAAGGCACAGAGGCCAACTAAAACAGCACAGATTTGATTATGTGAGACACTGCAAAAAAAGAACACTTTTTTTTTAATATCCATTCATGTCACAAATTAATTGATTAACTCATTGATAGATTGATTGATTGATTGACTGTGTTTGCTGTATATGAAAATGTTTGAGTCTACAACCATGCTCTGTGGTGCTGTACTAAATGCTAACATCAGCATGCTAACACTAACAATAAGTATTTCTCACAGCAGACATTTTGACTTGTCTTAGTAAGAAAAGCACAGGTGTTACTAATAACACTAAGGATGGCTCTGTTCTATTCACATATCCCAGTGATAGTGACAGTGAGTACATTTACATGCACACTTATATTCCCCTGTTATCCTGAATATGGCAATATTCTGAATTAGATACAGTAGGGCTCAAAAGTTTGAAAAAATGGGTATTAATGTGCATAAAGAAGCCAAGAAAAGATAGAAAATCTCCACCAGATTAGACATTTGTATAATATTTCACAAAAAGATTTTATTTCCATCATTTACGTTTTCAAAATGACAGAAAACAAAAAAATGGCATCTGCAAAAGTTTGGGCACCCTGCAGAGTTTTTAGCCTGTAGTAGGTAATAGTCTGTAATAGTCTTCATGGAAGAGTCATCAGAAGAAAACCTCTTCTACGTCCTCACCACAAAAATCAGCGTTTGAAGTTTGCAATGAACATATAGACAAGCATGATGCATTGTGTAAACAAGTTCTTTGGACTGATATGGTTAAAATATAATTTTTTGGCCGGAATAAGCAAAGGTTCGTTTGGAGAAGAAAGGGCACAGAATTTTATGAAAAGAACCTCTGTCCAACTGTTAAGCATGGGGGTGGATCAATCACGCTTTGGGGTTTTATTGCAGCCAGTGGTACAGGAAACATTTCACAAGTGGAAGGAAAAATGGACGCTTACTTGATTCCATCTGTGAAAAAGCTGAAGTTAAAGAGAGGATGTCTTCTACAAATGGATAATGATCCTAAACACAACTCAAAATCCACGCTGGATTACATCAAGAGGTGTAAACTGAAGGTTTTAACATGGCCTTCACAATCTCCTGACCTCAACATAAATTAAAAATCTATGGATAGACCTTAAAAGAGCAGTGCGTGACAGACAGCCCAGAAATCTCAAAGAATTGGAAGACTTTTGTAAGGAAGAATGGGCGAAGATACCTCAAACAAGAATTGAAAGACTCTTGGCTGGCTACAAGAAGCATTTCGAAGCTGTGATATGCCAAAGGGGGAAGTACAACGTATTAACTCTGCAGGGTGACAAACTTTTGCAGACGCCAAATTTTTGTTTTCTGTTATTTTTAAAAGTGTAAATGACAAAAATAAAATCTAAGTTTTTGTGACATTATACAAATGTCTAATCTGTCATTGGATGCCTTTTGGAGATTTTTCCATCTTTTCTTGGCTTCTTTATGGACATTAAAACAAATTTTTACCTGGGGTGCCCAAACTTTTGAGCCCCACTGTTCAGGTTATGTAAACAGCATACATGCATTATTCATGTTTGGATATTCTGAATTAGCCTGGTCCTACCAGACTCTTGCACATGTCATTAGTACAGAGAGTCTGGCCACTCTCCAATCACAGGTTTAAATAGTTTACTATCTAACTATTGGATCTGACCGGAGACACTCTGGATCTGCCATAAGCAATGACTAACGTTTGGCCGTGACGTTGGCTTAGCCTCGCTAGCGTTGGTCTTAGCAAACTCCTTCACCACTAATGGAGCAAGCTGGAAAATCAAACTTTTCCCGAGCCTTGCGTGGAGAAGGGCCACAACATCAGGGCCTTCAACAAAATTTAGCAAAGATTGTTCTTGCTCTGGCTTTTTATCTTCTGGATATTCGGCAGCGTTACCATACCGGACTGAATGGCTTTGCTCGCATCTTTCTCCGCCGCGATTACTGAACTACATCTCAAACTAGAGCACAATGACAACATCATTGTTCTCAGCCATCCCTCTGTTTGCTGATTGGACCGCCAAAGATTTGGCTGGAGAGAACTCAGAAACCCAGACGGTGTACTGTCTGTACACCGTTAGTCTGCGATGCTTTGCAGTGTCCTGCTGCGTCCTGCGGAACCCGGCTGCGTCACGCTACGTCCACCTATCCTCTGCTATGCCACACTACACCCTGTAACGCCCTGCAGTGCCCTGCTAAGACATGAACTACTACGACCATTTGTACTGTTGTCACTGTTCCATTATCTTTATTGTGACTTTTATTGCCACTGTGCATCACTCCCCCAACTAGCACCGTCAGACACCGCCTACCAAGAGCCTGGGTCTGTCAAAGGTTTCTTCCTAAAGGAGTTTTTCCTCCCCACTGTCGCACTAATTGCTTGCTTTTGGGGGAACTACTAGAATTGTAGGAGCTTTTGTAAATTATAGAGTGTGGTCTGGACCTCATCTGTAAAGTGTATAAAAGTGTAAGTGTATAAGTTTGAAGTTTAAATTAAGTTGTAGAAGTTTGAAGTGAAGGAAAATGAAAATTTAGCGGAAGTATTTAGGAGGGCGGAGCCAGGCTAATTCTGAACAGGCCTAGTTCCGAAAATAGCATTTTCTTTTCCTTTCTTAACTTTTTCTTTTCTTTTTCCTAACACGTCTTATCCTGGTTACTGTGGATCTGTGCATCCTGTAGCCGAACCATTCAAAAAAAAATACAAAAAAATAATTAGACTTCAGTTCTTTTTTTTCTCTCCTTCTTGCAGCTGGTGCATTTTCTCAGCAACATGTCCTGTGGTCAGCACAATTACAGCAGGGTGAGGCCAGTGGCGGCTTGATAGGCTGGGGGAAATAAATGCTTCCAATCGCAGACGCAACCAATTGTTGACGGACAGCAGTGCCTCGCAAATCACTCAGCGGGAGCAGGAGGGGGTGTTCTGATGTGGTTGGGTCAGCAGACAGGGGACAACACTTGGGCAGGACCAGAACACAATGCGGCACTGATTCTGTTCTACCACAACACAGGAAGTGTTGATGAGGTAGAAATATTTGATGAGGTAGAAAGAGGAACACACATGCTAGTAATCACACACACATATCACAAATTCACACACTGCTATATTCAAGAGCAGGCACTCCATTACTCCTTCATTCATAAACTCGTAAATGCAAAATCACATTAACCCATATTAAAACACACACAAACACACACACACACACACACACACACACACACACACAGCACAAAAATCACCTCTACAGGCCTCCAAACAAAGAGGAATAGAGAGAATGTAAAATGTAAATTTTTTGTCTTACTACATAAAAATGCAACAAGCACAGACAAAATGTATTTCCATAATGACTCTGGCTTGGTGTGCATATGGCGCGTTAGCTTCCCCTCAACAGGCACTGCATGTGAAATGAGCTGCTGCTCCCACTGCCTCTTTCATGAACTCTCAGGGGTTCGCCTGTCCACTAGCCCTCGCTGCCCTGACATTAAACGATACACCTCCAAGCCAGACAGGTGGGAAACTTGTATTCAACATTCATGATGTCTGTCTTTCAAAATTTCAAGACGCCCGGCTGAGGTGTGTGAGTGTGCTACTTTTGCATGGTGAGTACATGTAAAATATTTGCAGAGGGGATGATGGCACAAAGAAAAATACATTATAAACACTCTAGGATTCATCTGAAATATTTTAGAGGGGCATAACTGGTGTTTCAAACTGTATTAGTCTCCAAACTGAAAAGACAATGACTGGAATATTTTGGTTTACCACTTTTCCACACCCCACTTTGGTGAAACTCTGTTCTTCAGTTTTGAAATTGAGCTTCTCTAGCCTCTGTTTGCATTCTCTAATCTAAACAGATTTTCTTGCTTTCCCAAGGTAGCACAATGAATCAAGTTCTAAACTGAGCAGATGTCACTAACAAATGATAATGAATATATTATGAAGAACTAGGTTCACGCTGTGTTTTCTTTCACTTCCTATCTCAGTAAATGCAAAGTACTATATATAACTGACAGGGTTTAAGGTTTATAAAGGGTGTGTTGTTGAATTTTATTTTTAATTGCACAAAAATATTAAAACCGAAGGTAAACTGACACAGGGTGGATTTCATGACTGCTACAGAAATGCGTCTTTTGAATTCCTGCTTTACAGGAAAAGTCAATAGTTGCTATGCTCATCAATAGAGTCACTTCCACCGGGCCTGCAGCCTTAGTTTCACAGAATGGCAACTAATTAATTGAGGTTGATAGTATTGACAAGACAGTTGTGCAGCAGATGATACAGACACATGAGCAAAGTGAAATAGGATATTCCTCAATAATTAACAAAACTGCGATCAGATGGCCATTTTCCTATTTATATTTCCCCTGTTGTCCCACTACCTTGTGAAGATCTAAATGGAATACTATTTCCACTATCTTTATATTGTAAATTTTAATTTCACACCCATTTGTGTTTCTTAATTGATTCTGTATACTGGCTTCTAAACATGTAAGGTGTTTTATGGCCATTGCATCTCTGCTATTCTCGGTTTCCCATTACACACACAGGACATAAACAATTGAGCAGAGGTGCAAGATTTGGCAGAGAAGCTTGGGAAAAAGATGGGGAGAAAAAGTGTTCTTCAAAAAACACAGCTAATGAGATGGCGAGAGATTTACATAGCTTGATGACTAAGGATCCTGGGTAATTACCCACGTGCACCTCAAGGTTTAATCTGGGATGAGTAAAGGTCTGGTGACAATGGGAGCCGATCAATCCCTGTCTTGGGAGGTCAACAGGAACAGGCGCGCCCCTGGTTTAACACCCCCTATCTGTTGATTTATACAGTGCTGTGAGAGATCACCATTGGCTATATGAATAATTTCCTCTCAATTTCCCAGCATTAATCCAGGTTTACCTCATCGGTGTTGGTATGACTAACATTAAAAGGGAGACCCAGAAACACCTGAACTACTATAGCATTTCAACGCAAAAATGTGTAAAAACACAGTGCTTGTATTGTTCATGGCTGCTGTGAAAACTAGCACCTCATCCCATTCAGTGAGATTGTAAAGGTAATGTGACTGAGCTGTGAAAACATCCACAATGATTCCTCTCAGTAAATGAGAGGAAATAATTCAGCAGCAATAAGGTAAAGCTCAAGATGAGGCTGCAGCTCAACTAAACATGCTATTACTGTATTTAAAATGTCTTTGTCCGTGTCTTTAAAATTAATTCCCAACAGAGGTTGAAAAGTAACCTGGCTTTAACAAATTGTGAAATCCACAAACGTAATGTTTCCTAAAAGCAGGATTTTTTTAGAGGCTAAACACACAGGCAACTTGCAAACCCGTGCATGTTTTCTATGACATTACTTAAGCCATTCAAGGACTTGACTTCATTTCGAGTGAAAGCATGTCAGATTTGATTGATTGGAATGATATAATGCTTGCCCTGGGTACTACACAACTGTCATGGAAATAGGTTGACAGCTGGGGCAGATACTTTATCAGACTTATACAAACGGATTTATCTGTGGCGCCTAGCCCATGATTGTATTAAAATACGTATCAAAGCTTGGAAAGACCCGAGTGTTGGAGAGGAGGAATTCACGTTGTCTTCAAGTGTGACAGTAGTGGCAGAGAAATTAAACTTCTGAAAAAGCTTGAGACATATGCGGCACATTGCCTGGAGATGTGCATGTGTGGTGCACACAAGGACTTTCTTCCTGGAGTTCAACTTAAGTGCAAAACTCTGCAAGTTGTCCTCAGCACTTTGATCATGTCTTGAAAGAAGAGGCGTTGATGATAACTACTGTTTAAATGAATATTAATGTAATCTACAATGAAAGCTTAAAGTATTTCAGCCTAATTACTTACCAATAACCATAACAGGCTATAGTGTTTCTGAAAAGAAGAAGAAGGTTTGAAGAAACCGCATGGATTGCATAGTTAATGAACAAATGTTTCCTCTAAATAAAGACTTAACAGTCACATCAACCAACTTGCGAACAAACCTTTCTCTCAGCAATCTGTCTTGTTGTTCTGTTCCGCTGACTGATTTTAATATAGATTTCTCAAGAATACAAGTTGTTGAGAGGCTCTGACATAAGAGGGAGAATATTTATGCTTGGTTAAAAGTACACAACAAGCCCCTAGTTTCCACCATGTTTAGTGACATTCACTTGAACATGCCAAACAATTCTATTCATGCCCGCCAAAGGTCACTGACATGTACAAAAATCTCCTCCTGTACCAAATCAGGTAACAGTACACACACAGCCCATTGAGCACATACCAATGTTTATTCTTTACAACTGTGCTTGCTACAGACGTAACAATTATTTTTGTTGTTCCAATGTGTATCAAATGAGTGCTCCAATTGCTGGGTTATAGTCACGTGATTATGATGACACGCGAAGGCGGTGCGATTTCAGATGGAGGGCAAGAAGTAAACATGGACAATACGTATATGGAGGAAACAGTTGCAGAGTCCGTATTGTACTGATTTAGATCCCGTTTCAAGACATAGAAACAAGGAGTTAGTTAACAGATATGTCGGATGTGACCAGTATGAAGTCCTCATGAAGATAAGTGAGTTTTCGGTAGAAATTAAAGATTTGACGACAGTTGAGCCTGTTGACATCACCAACTATCTGGTCCTTTAGACATAATACTACTACAGACATTGTTTGGTCTTTGCCAGGGTGAGTGTTTGTTCTTATATTGTTTAATGTGTTAAGATGCTAGCAGTAGCGCCTATAATGTCAACAAACATGCAACACAACTTAATGACGACGTTAGCAGTTAGGCGTTAGACTGATTGTTATGTTTCAAGGTAAACCATGGCGATCATCTCAGAGATCAAGCAAAACACCTCTGAAGACCTGGATTAATGTGAAAGAGGATGGAGAAGTTATTGTAGCTCATTGCCATTGCATGGCAGGG
The DNA here is from genome assembly GCF_013103735.1 of Etheostoma cragini. Classification (NCBI taxonomy): domain Eukaryota; kingdom Metazoa; phylum Chordata; class Actinopteri; order Perciformes; family Percidae; genus Etheostoma; species Etheostoma cragini. The sequence goes on along the minus strand of NC_048428.1, from coordinate 7,514,537 downwards.
TAAGTAAGGCATAAAACAAATTGTTGTTCTGGTTGGTTGTCAGTTGAGGTCATGAGTTGGTAGATCATTTATTATGGACATTTTACATTTTTCCCCCAGTAGCAGCAATAGGTAGGCTTTTTTAATTTCCTTTACAGTAACGATGGATACACTAATTTTTCATAACATAGCCTACTTGTACCACTGTACATGCTATTCCATATTGGTATAAGTAGGCTGTATTGCATCATCAAATGTGCTGATGCATAAGTGTGCACTTTGCCCCTGGTGTAGATTGCATTTGAGATTAAAAACAAAATGTCATATTGTATTCTTTTCACAGACTATCAGTATCGTGTTCTCATGAAGGGGCACTTCTTTTTCCATTGAAGCTGGGGTAAAGATGCGAGATACAGCTTTCTACACAACAGAGCACTGTGTACCCTAAACCAAAAAAAAAGGTATAGGGTACACGTTCACAGCAAACCAAATGTGGGACAGAGAATGTTTTGGGACACTGTAAAAGGAGGCAAAATTATTATATTAATAAAATAATGTTTATATTATGCCCTTTTGGTTATATGACACAATTTACAGCAGACAAGTAGATTGCTTGTCTTCGACTAAATTACATCTTCTTTGCGTGAATTTTCATTATATTCTACCATGCTGAGTGTTTCATTTCTATTCTATATTCTGTCTAAATCTGTGTAGCTTTACACAATGTGGTCAGTCACGATTTTAAACTGAGAAATGTATTTCAGATTCTTGCTGCTCCAGTGGCTCTGATAGACTTCTCCTCAGCAAAATCGCAAAAACTAAAACTTGACCGTTCCATTGATGGCTGGACAACTGAAATCAAGGTTGGGAACTCACTTTCATGCCCAAGAGTGAAAAGAGGGTCGGAAACATATGCTAGGTTTTTTGAGAACTTAAGCAAAAACTGTCCAAGCAGTGCAACATTGATGGTTAGGGAGCCTTACCACAAAGAATTTATCCCCAAATCTAGCATGCTTCCTAAAACGGTTCTTGAATACAGAACACCAGAGAGTCTGCAGCTACCCCCCAAAGAGCTTGGAGAGCTATGCCAGGATTTCCAGCTAGAAGAGCTCACCCTGTCCCAGGTCCAGGCTGTAGAGAGGGCAACTCGAAGTCAGAGTGCAAGCAAGATTTGGTTTAGGCATAAAGCTGAACGCATAACTGTCTCTAAGCTGAAAAAAGTTTTAAGACCGACCCCCAACAACCGTCCAAGAGCTTGATCAAGGCCATACGCTATCCAGAAGACTATAGGTTCACCACAGCCGCTACAAGGTATTTAGGGTTTGAATTAGGGTTAGGCAAAGGTAGGATTTGAGGTACGAGGATGTCCACATTAAGAACTGTAACTAAAAAAGTATGTGCACATACTGTGCCTGTGAATCAGCCTTAAATTTGTAAATGATACAATAATCAAGGGCTGCTAACTCGAAGTGCTTATTAAAAGAGACTGAGCACACCAAGAGCATACGCATTCACATGCTAGAGACAGTGCTCAGGATCAACAGCAAAAAAAAAAGAAACAGGCCTGGTATCACCTCCTCTGCTCTGTGTGTGTGTGTGTGTGTGTGTGTGTGTGTGTGTGTGTGTGTGTGTGTGTGTGTGTGTGTGTGTGTGTGTGTGTGTGTGTGTGTGTGTGACTGCTCTGTTTTAACTCTTGCCTTCCAGGGATGATAAAAGATCCACACAGGATTACAATTTCACTATTAAAAGAAATCACTAATTCATAGATACAACAGCTACATGTCAGTGGTTTCTTTCCGCAATCCTAACAGCGTCCTCTCTCCCAACCATCCCCCACCCTCTACATGTCTACTGTACATCCATTCGTCCTCTGACCTCTGCTGTAAATCTCCATGCCCAACACTGACACCAGGCGGTGTAGGCAGGTCACTGGGTAAGGATGGGAGAGAAATAAAACAACAGATTTTATGGCTCTGGAGGATGCAGCAGTCAGGCTTAGTAAGCCTTGCACTTGATTGGAGTAAGTCACATTTACTGACCACTGATCTCCCACTCCATTAGTTGAAGTACATAAAGACCATTAATCCAACGTGCCTCCAAGCAGGCCATCCTGACAGTGCACAATCCCAACACACTTACTCTGGCAAACATAGGAGGAAGTACCAGCAGATTAATGCCAATTCAAATGACAAAACTGGTCATTAGAATATTAATTGTAACTGTGTGTCCAAATCAATTACCTGATAAAGAATAATTCCCATTTATGAAAAATTGGCTCTTATTTTTGTAGTTTTGGCATCACTTCTATAGGCTATAAAAACATTCTGCATTTCTACAATGAGAAAAAAAACACAACCAGATAAACTCTAATTAAGCCAACAGTTTAGTAGATTACATGCATTGTCAACTATTAAATAAGGATTTTTGATAATCAATTAATTAGTTTGAGTCAATTGATCTGAATATTTCTTGTTGTGGACAAAACAACACATTTGAGGACGTCACCTTGGGCTTTGGGAAACACTAATTGACATTTTTCAATATTTTCTGACATTTTATAGACCAAACGTCTAATGGATTAATCAAGAAAATAATTGTGAATGCAGTCCTTCAGTTTAGGTGATTATCTAAAGTAGAGGTGATACTTCAATGGACAGTCAAAATGAATTATTTTGTGTAAATGCAAAACATTCCATAGTGGAAGATGCCACCTTGGGCATTTTCCACTCCTGTACATTTTATAAACAATAACATTGAGAGAATAATTGTCAGATTAATTGATAAAGGAAATAATAGTTAGTGGCAGCTCTAATCTAAAGCACTTTATTTGGGTCAAAACCGAAAGTGAGTTAATTTATTGTAATAATTACATTTTATTTTCAAAATCAGTAGTAGTCAGTTTTTCTCTTTCTCTTAAGTGGGACATGAATATAAATACCTGTAATTATACTTCTGTCTGAATTTGTTTTACCTCACAAGAGCTGTTTATTTTTCTGTTGGAAACAGCAACCCTGCACATAGCGGGGTTAAACCCATCCTGAACACCCCGTGGGGCTCAACACATGGACTGAACACATGAGCTGAGCATGGAGCCTGCTGGAAATGAAGCCTTTGCCACAACCCAGACAAGCAGCGACCTAGAGGGCCGGTGTGCGAGACTAGCAGGAGCCGTGGATATATAGTGCATGACAGTCAAAGAGTCATACAACCAAAAAGCCAGCATCTCATATATCAAGGTGACAAGCAGCATCTTAAAGAATGGATGACTGCAGCAACCTTGGAGCCGTGTAAAAGCCTCACAAACACGCATGATGAATTTGCACGAGGTAAACCCTGTGCCTATGTCAGCCTTTAGGCAAAAAGCTTATCCAATGAACACAGCAGGTAACAGAAACAAACGGCAGTGATTTCTACTGGTGTCAGCATGAGACGAGCATAGTCTGGGTGAAGATGGTCAACAAGCAGCCCCTATAATGGATAAATAAGAAGCTACGGTATTTTTATGAAGAATTGGTTGATTTGTGAGCATACTATCTTGATACAAGAGTTTATTAGAACAAAATTCTATTCCATTGAGCTAAGTTATGTAGCAGCCTGTATTCAAAGTATGCATCACGTAGTCTGGACAGTGGAAGTACATTTCCAGGCCTGACGTGGATATCACTCACGTTCTGCTCTCTGTGTGGTGCCATTCTCAAAATCCCTTAGCTTTGGAAAATGAAAAACTTTGAGTTGTTAGCAAGCTACACGCTGAAAATGGCAGGTTTTCAAGAACATTTTGATTGTGCATCTAGGCAGGCCTCCTTGGTTCTTTGGTTTGATTGGAAATATTTACAAAGAATATGTTCACAACATTTACTTTCTAACTGAGATGTTTTGGGACCAATTGGTGGGATTGCTGAGGATGAAGTCCACAAGAGCAAAGGATGTTTAACCATGTATCCTGCTAATTTAAATAGCTCACGTTACTGTATTGTAGGAACAGTTTAAATCATTTATATTGTAAATGTTCCACCAAATAAAGTTCCTTCTGTTGTGGAAGTTTCTGTTCAGCGAGGGAGGAATTTGTGTGAAGAAGAAACCTTGTTGAAACAAAATAAAGACAGGCTGCAAACTGGATTAAAAGTTAAGATATTCGGTGGAAGAGTTCAATTATTTTCTCGAGAGAGCAAAAATGACAAGAACTGTATTTCACAATGAAACAGAGTAACAGAGTAACAAAGTGACCCCACAGTTCTGTGTTTGCGTAACATATGACAACTCCTTATATCCCGTTCCCAGACCATTTTGCAGAACACCCATTGTGGCATCTGAAGCTTAGCGCCGCCAAACACGTTATGGTGACATGATTGGTTTAAAGAAATGCAAACAACCCAGACATTTTTTTCTCCTATCCTAGAATGTATCTCTGGTGTAGCAAGACCTTACTCCACAGCGCAGTGGAGCTAAGTCTGCCAATCAGAGACTATGCAACCTGTAACACTTGAATTAAAAAAATGGACATTGATCATACATGCATGTTGACCAACACTGAGGGCAGAATGCAATAAAAATACCCATGACTGTGTCCAAAGAGAATTCCTGAGCCCCACACACACACACACACACACACACACACACACACACACACACACTCACACACACACACACACACACACACAATGCCTTAAAGCGTCCAGAATCCAGAGGCTGCTTTGAACTGTCAGTCCAGCAGGCTTCTGCCTTAACTGATTTTATGAAACAGGAAGGTGCGGGGAGAAGTAAAAGCTAATTGAAAGCTGAGTTAGCTCAAAGATGACTCTCTCTGAGCCCAAAGACATGGAGTTATCCATCAGGGTGCTACAGGGTTATGATGGGATTTTCAGGAAGTCAACAATATTCTGGACTCAGCAGAGCAAAGGCCTGTGTCCTTGACAAGAACATTTAATTAAACTTGCAATCAGCTGTTAACTGCTTCCCCTGCCTCATCAACACAGCAACTGAACCTGCATGCTGGAGCGCCTGTCTCCTCAACTCCTCTCCTCTGAGCTGTATTGTCATCTCATTTATCACAGAATAACCAAAACCATGTTAACAAAAGACTGCCCTAAAACAGTAGAAGCATTTTATCCAGCTGACCTCATCCCGGTTTTTCCCCACATTATTCACAGAGATATAACAAAGGCATGGATAAATTTGACACCAAGAGTGATGTCGTTCACCTAAAGTGGCTGCGCAGCCAGCTGTCTTAACTATTAATTTGGCCTAAACGGCAGACAATCTATGTCTTATTGATAGGACAAATGCATTAGTGTCTTTACTTATTACAATCTTAATCCAACTTTATTTGTTATTATTATAGTGAGATTTTTTAACAATCAACAAGAGTTTTTTTCATGTACAAAAAATCTTTCATTCTGTCAGTCTTACATGCTGTTGTTAATCGAGGCGTCATTCATCAAAACTCCACAAGAACATGTAATGGCTTAATTACATAAACAATGATTGGCAGCCTAAATAACATCATATTTCTGGAGAACCTTTCAAAAGGGTGTACATTTGCATAAGCAACATGGATTAATGCGACAGTCAAGCAGCTGCTCTCACCGGGAGGCATGCACGATAACAACTTTCAGTGATTTTGGCGTAATCAGTCAAACTTTTTTTTCCTCTGTTTTGAGTTTAAATTTGTGAGAATATGAGAAGAGGAAGGTGGTGGAGAGAAGAAGATAAACTCAGGAAAAAGTGACACTTATACCAATTCACACCCACTATATAAAAAAACGGTGTGAGTTGTTAACAAAATGTGTAATTGTGTGTTTATGACACTTATGGTGAAGATTCTCGTTCCTCACAGACTCACAATAAAGTATGATTTGAAGTTACAGTTTAACATCAGATGTCTTAATCCTAATAATAATCATGCTAATAATGACGATGATTGTAATGGTTGTTGTCACGTTGGCTTATTAGCCGACACTTGCGAGAAGAGCACTTCTCACTTTGCCTGTGAGTGGAGGGATCAACCAAATGGCTAAACATTGTTGAGGCGAACCCTAAACCTTGGCCACTGTCTCAGTAGTTGCGAGCTACTATTCTATGTCATCATCAGGGTAAAGTGGCTTAAAGCCCATTTTGCAAGTTTAATTTTGCCACGAATTTGTGCAATTTGCTTGTTGGTAATACATATTTGAACTGTAATCCATTGTATTTGATGGTGTTGGATATCGCAAAAGTGAATATAATACAAAAAGTAGGCACTATTTTACCGTTGCCTTTTTCCCCCCACAATGCATTGCAGGACGTCACATTGGGGAGAAAACAGAGCAGCCTGCGTGGTCTTTGCCACTGGTCTAGACAAAAATGGCTTTTGGTCTTTTAATATTAACAGTCTATGGTCTTGACCGAGTCCAGGTGACTTCATTATGTTTATAAAAATAGGGAAAAATAGTAGAGGGAAAGTAAAACACAGCTTAGACAGGGATGTTGTTTGGCTTTTCACAAGTTTAGACAGCTAGGTAACGCTACGCCGCCTGGCGTTAGCGCAACAGCGTTAGCCTAGCATGCTAGGTAAATATTACAACTGCCCTCGGTGTCGCCTATATATCGAGTTTCCCGAGTGTGCACGGCCTGGAGGGACGCGTCCTACCACAATTCGGTGTGGAAGCCAAGCTACATCTGCGGCGAGCAGTCTGCAAACCAGGAGAATAAAGATAGCCTTTATTATTAGACTCACGGCCGAGAATAAAGTTCAGATTCTCAGTTTAAGACCACATCGGAGCTACATGACTCATCGCAAGCCTGGACTGGTGTGGATGTTTCAACCTCACAGACAACGGACTCGGACAAGCTTTAAAAAAAAACTTTTGAAGGATACAACGATGTACAAATACGTCTACTGTTGAGTATACTGTGAAAATGTTTTATGGAGTTCTCAGCTAATCGTAATCTGTAAATTAAAATTATGCGCTTTGTGCACAAATAAATAGAACATATGTTAAATTACACTCTGTTCATTGTTGTTTAACCAAACTCTAATGTTCTCTAAAAAAACATGTCTTTCCAATTAACCCACGTCATAATATAATTTAATATTTTTTAGGGAAGGCATAAACCAACCATATTACAGTATTACTGTGTATCCCGCAAAGTAATACTGGTCACTTCTTTTCTACACTACGTCTGGAGTAAAGCTATATTGTCATAGAGTTGCTCAAAGGCATAGTACTAGTACAGTGGGGGAATAAGTATTTGTCCCCTTGCTGATTTTGCAGGTTTGCCCCCTTACAAAGAATGCAACGATCTATAATTTTAATCATATGTACATCCTAACAGTGAAAGACAGAATCCCAAAGTAAATTCCAGAAAATCACATCATATGAATTTATTAAAATTGATAACCATCTGATGAGGAAAAACAAGTATTTGACCCCCTGTCAAACAGCATTTTAATATTTTGTAGAAAAGCCATTATTGGCCAGCACAGATGTCAAACGGTTTGTATAGTTGGTGACAAGGTTTGTGCACATTTTGGCAGGGATGTTGGCCCACTCCTCCCTGCAGACAGCCTCCAAATCATTCAGGTTCCGAGGTTGTCGCCTGGCAACTCGAATTTTAAGCTCCCTCCAAAGATTTTCAATTGGATTCAGGTCTGGAGACTGGCTAGGCCACTCCAGAACCTTGATGTGCTTCTTCTTCAGTCACTCTCTTGTTGCTTTGGCGGTGTGCTTAGAGTCGTTGTCGTGCTGAAACACCCATCCTCGACCCATCTTCAGCTCTCTCACTGAGGGAAGGAGATGTTGGTCCAGAATTCCACGAAACATGGCCCTGTCCATCCTCCCCTCAATACGATGGAGTTGTCCCGTCCCCTTGGCTGAAAAGCACCCCCAAAGCATGATGTTGCCACCACCATGCTTGACGGTGGGGATGGTGTTCTTTGCCCTCCAAACACAACGAGTTGAGTTGAGGCCAAAAAGTTCTATTTTGGTCTCATCTGACCACATCACCTTCTTCCAGGCCTCTTCTGAGTCGTCCAGGTGGTGAATGGCGAACTTCATGCGGGCCTGTACATGTTTGTTCTTGAGCAGGGGGACCTTGCGTGCGCTGCAGGATTTCAATCCATGACGGCGTAGTGTGTTACCAACCGTTTCTTTTGTAACTGTGGTCCCAGCTGCCTTCAGTTGATTCATCAGTTCCCCCCTTGTGGTTTTGCGATGATTCCTCACCGTTCGCATGATCAGGGACACCCCACGAGGCGAGATCTTGTGTTGAGGCCCAGACCGAGGGAGGTAGGCGGTGTTGTGGTGCTTCTTCCATTTCCTGATAACTGCACCGACAGTTGATCTTTTCTCTCCAAGTTGCTTTCCGATTCTCTTGTAGCCCATCCCAGCCTTGTGCAGATCTACAATCTTGCCCCTGATGTCCGTAGAAAGCTCTTTGATCTTGCCCATGGTGGTGATGTTGGATGCTGGTTGTTTGGGTGTTGACAGGTGTCTTTTATACAGGTAACGAGGTGAGGCACTACATCAAATGAGACATTTGATGTAGATAATTCGTTGGGAATGGGGCTGTGTCTTAAAGAAAGACTAACTGGCTTGTAGGAGCCAGAATACTTGCTGTTGTTTTTTGTACTTACTTGTTTTTCCTCATCAGATGGTTATCAATTTTTATAAATTCATTTGATGTGATTTTCTGGAATTTTCTTTGGGATTCTGTCTTTCACTGTTAGAATGTACATATGATTCAAATTATAGATCGTTGCATTCTTTGTAAGTCGGCAAACCTGCAAAATCAGCAAGCTGTCAAATACTTGTTTCCCCCACTGTACGTACTGTAGCAGTGGTAATAAGTAGTGGATTGGTGTTTGTATCATTTCTAACACTGCTATTATGAGGTATCACCATATCTCATTCTGTTATCTTTAGATTATAAGAAATCCCAGGGAATGGCCATAATGGCCCAAAACGATTGTCTTGACACTGTCATAAGATGTTTTTATAGTCTGTCTATATGCAGTGAATTTGTTGTCTAGGGATAAGTAGCCTTTCATATGACTCATATGGTAGAGTTAATATAAACAATTAAAATACTGGTGCGTGCTGGTGGGGGGGGGGACCATGATTCTGTCTAAAATGTCACAAACGGATTTAGGCATCGTCAGATCTGCTGATCGCGGGGCGAGCTGCTCGACCGGCGGCTCACTCCCCTACAGCACACGCTCTCCACTGCAGCTTCACCGCCACACAGCAACACGTTTTCACCGGAGGAAGAGGGAAACACTTGGAAATAACACTATGGGATGCCTTCTGTCCCTATATCTAGATAAAGGTACCTGTACTTATTAGAATTAACGACATCATCCTTGTCACTAGATAGAAAGAAAACGTTGACATTCACTCGGTGCTATTCACTGACAATATAAAGTAAAGTCATTGTGTGCACTGCTGCGTTGCTAAATGAAGGAGATATATGAAGGAGACTTCCCCAAATCTTGACAATTCCTTATTTGTCCTCTAACAATGTCGGCAGGTTGGTAATTATACAGCTGCTGGCCTTTCCACCTCTTCCACATCCCAGTCAGTCGCCTTAGTTCTAGTGCCAGGCTGAGCCTTTGCTCCCCACTATGAAGTCATCCCGAATTGAATTAATAAACCTGCAAATACCAAAAATGACCAAAAACTGACATTTAACACATTTGGAGACATTTTTAAAAATGACATACATATCTTGTGTGCTGGTTAACTTCAGCTCCTTCATCTGTACTGCTTTGACTGCCTCTGCTAGTTCTGCCACTGCAGTTTTAGGGTTTTCCTGTTACCAATCTGGGGCCTCATGTGTAAAGGTCCCATGACATGGTGCTTTTTGGATATTTATATACATAATTCTAATAATATATTATATATTCTACAAATATTTTGACTATGTCAGCCTTAGTGGTCCAGCCAGGTAGAGGCTGGGGGTCGTGGCCTATAGACACTTTTAGGAAACAACTAAAGACCCACTTTTTTAAACTTGTTTTTTAGTTCAATACTGTGTTTTACTGTATCTGTATGTTGTTTTAATTTATTTTATTTTATTTTCATTTTATAAACTTGTGCAGCACTTTGTGATCCTGGTCTGTGAAAAGTGCTATAGAAATAAAGTTTACTTACTTACTTACCAACTGCCGCTTTGTTCTTTTTAAAGCCATGATGTCTCCCTCCTATATGTGGGCCAAATTCTCTGGGCGGGCAAAGCAGAGAAAGTGGAGGTAACCTTGGAGGAAGATTTCAGATCGGCCCGTCTGAGCTTTCATTTTCTCAAAGGCAGAGATCGGTTTTCATTTTCTCAAAAGCAGGGCTCGGTTTACACCAATCGCCATTTCTATCCACTGGGGGGGACCATAGACAGACTGGGGAAACTTATATTAATGTCAAAAAAACTCATAAACTGAAAATGTCATGCCATGCAACCTTTAAACATTGATGGAAAATATTGCAAACACTGGTTTTCACACACACACATGTAAACATTTATTTATACATGTAATGTATAAAACTGTACTTGACGTGAGAATGTGGGGGTCGTCCGCAAAGTCTTGTCGGGCTCTGTAACGTGTCTGTGAGTCTGTACAGTTGCGGAGGCTCACAGACATCCATGACACACAGGGGGCGAGACTCCATCTCCCCATCCTTCACCCCAAGAACAAAAGCAGTGTCGGGCAAACTCACATGTGACGTGTAATTGATCCCGTGGATGATGTGTAAGTAGATAGGCTCGTTTTTTCGGTGAGCCAGGTCTGCCCAGAATCGATTACCGGCGATCGGCGCCCGTTTCATGCTGGTTAGATTTGTGTCCGACTTGAGCCCGACTTGCTCTGACGTCATGCATACGTGGGCAACGGAAATCTCACGAGAGCAAGGCGGCCGCAGTTGCTTTTCACCGACTCCAAGAGCCAGGCGGACCCAGAGCATGCTGGGAAGCGCCGGCTTCTCAGCTGATTTAACACCTGATTGGTTGACAACATGACGTTTTATATAAACTTTTTATTGTTTTTGAATCGGAGGGATTTAAATTGCTATTTGTCTGATTTAAAGACTTATTCTGTACAGAACACGCATTGTGTGGCTGATAGTAACGTTTAGAAGTCAGAGAAACTAAATCCGGTCAGATCACAGATCATCTCCGGTCTGTTGTTTATCAAATTCAGCAACAGATCATATGTAGAGTACTTTGACAGCTACTCTGTCATGATTAAAACAACTGGAGATTTTGTACAAGCTGATATGTAGGTCTGATTATATTTTATTAAATCGGAATCGCACCACAGTGTTTTTGTCACTTCCTGTCCAGCCTGAAGGCGGCTGGAATCGTCTGGAAACTGTCCGACTTTAACGCAGCTTTATGTCCCCCCCCCCGCTGCTGCAGCCTGCTCTCGTCTACTTTACAGGCGAGGCGCAGTTCATCTCGAACGGGCCTAATGAATAATAAGAGAACAAGGTGATGTCATGAACGGAATGTGGAAAATGTGGTAAGAGACCTGACATAGCCTGTACGATTTATCAAGTCCTTTTTAAATGAGGCGCCACCACTCTTCTCTTGATTTCCACTTTAATATCAGTTTTTTTTCTTAGTCTCACAGTTGTAGTTCTTTTTTCTCTTTCTTTTTTTTGCTTGTCTTGCAGCAAGATTAGCTGTTGTGATTGGACAAAGAATTACATCAGGGGCGCATTTATGCTTGATGGTGTTTTAGGCCCCCAGAGGCAACTTCCAGGCAGCACTGCGACTGTTGACTTCAAAGCACCTAACCCTAACCACTGCTTAATCCTAGTGCCTACTAGACAGCGCTGCCTGGAAGGCGACGTTGGGGGCTTAAATCACCAAACGCCCGTATTTTTAGTCATTTGCACAGTAATTTATGGGAGGAGGCAAGGCGCAGTCAGTGGCTGGTTCATGTGCGCTCAGTTTTATGTTGATTGTCATGTTTAAAGGAAATGTGTGAAGGACCTGGCGTACGCCCGGTTTTATACATTTAATTTTGATGAGGCCCCTGGACCCAGATTAATTTCACCACAATACAAAAGAAGCACCATGACAAATTACTGGGATTTGCTCTTTATAGCATGGAGTAATAATGTACAAATATCATATCATATTTTATATGTAACACTAGTTTTATCACTTCACTGACCTAATAGATGTTTCCTGTATTGAACTGCTGAATGTTTATTGTGATTTATAGAAAACTGGTCGATTGGAGACTCAAACATTTGCTGACACCTGACAGAAAAAGCAATAACCAACACTCCAGCTGGACATTTTTCCAGCACCCCAGAGAATGGCACATAACAGAAAGGTGAAGAAATAGATTTTTAGAAGAAGCTTGACACAACCAGGAAAAATGTTGAGGCTAAAGAACAATTACAACTACTTTCAATAGTAATGTGTCAATAATGACCAATATGGTCGGTTTTGAAAGTTTGTAAGACGGAAACCAATTCACAAAGTCTAAACTTCATCAATCATGTTTAGTTTGTGCAGCCGTGTCCCCTTAACATTCACAGTTGAGTAATCTTCTTCACTTTCTTGGAAATCTGAATTAAAGAGCTGTTTCTTTGCATTTACAGAGAGGAGGAGGTTTTTGTGAGAGCAGCATTAGAGCAGACTAAGAATGGGTGGTTGTAACGGGCGAGCATCCTGAGATGCCGCTTATCTTTGTGAATGTGTGTGCTCAGCGCAGCTCACATCACACTTTTTGAAAGACCCTTTGACTGAAACCTCAACCCTCCAGCCTACAAGAGTATTAGACTTGTAAAATGTCTGACACATTTCTATTTGACAGTTTCTTCCTTTCTTTTGGCATTTCTAATTTGAACCAACTGAAGCAGATGTCACTCTCTGCCAATCCTGACTCTTAGCTTGGCGTTTCATTACAGGGTCTCGAATTGCACTGAGGTGTGAGATAAATTGGTTATGTCTAAAGTCAAATTATATCCAGGTCTTTGCAATTCAATTCATTTATCGAAAATAGGGGGAAAAAATGCTAAAAAAGAATGTTCCAAGTTGCCGCTTTTGCTAAAAGACGGATCCACAAAGAGGTAAACTCACAACAGATTGCCTGCCAATTTCTGGTCTAGACATGAGCAAAGAGCTCTTTCATTGCCACTTATGTAATGCTTGACGGGAAAAGGAATGGTTTCAAAATAGAAAAGTCAAGTCCCTCTCAGCAATTATTTGACAACTATAAACCTTCCAATGAATGGCATAAAACCTGCAGGCCCACGTGGAGTGGCATTGTTATTTTCTGGGTGTGCTATTTAAGCACTCTGGCACTTTGGCTAAACACACGCTCCCATCTGCACAGTTTGATTATAATACGTTGGATTTCTTGGAGTTCCATTAAAGGTTTAATTTTCTTTTTATGTGGTGATCCAGATTAGATTGTAATAAGGCTGTTATTCTTTATTCTATTTTAAGACATCAGAAGTGGTGCTGCGTTCTAGTGATTCAACCGTTCATTGGGAATTTCATTATAGTATAAGAGGAATATTCTTAGAGTCCAGTATAATGAAAAAAATTAACACTTAAATTGAAAATTTAATTTAATTTAATTTAATATGAACTGATGATAGTTGTGGTGACTGAAGATTACTTTTTTTATACTTGTCAGAGGAGTGGATCCTGGAAAATGTGCGCTGTACCCGAATGAAATTATGAAAGGTGAAGTTCACCTGTGTCACTTCCTTCAGCACTGCAGTGTATACATGTATATGTGACTAATCAACAAATCTCTATATGGCTTTTATTTTTATTTTATATGTTTATTAAGGGTTATATCATTTAATAGTTTTGTTTAAAGGCTGCAAGGATGTGTTTGAAATGTTTCAAAACTGTAAAATCGGTGTTCACTGTTACATTAGATTATTTATTTGCTGTGTTTAGGCACAGCTGAGCTTTGAGCTAAATGCTGCTGTCACCATGATAGCAAACTCACAATGAAGTTGTTAAACTTCTAATTGTTACCATGTTCACCATTTTAATTTATCATGCAGGATTATATTTAGCAGTAAAATCTAAATACAACTAAGGCTGATAGGAATGCTATTCATTTTGCAGAAACAAAGTTGTAAATCACCAAAGTGATTAGACTTCATCCTGAGGAGAACATGCAAGTGACTGTACCACATTTCAAGGGAGAACTTGTTGGTGTAAAACCCCCAAATTAGATTTTAAGTCCTCAGTCTTTTGTCAGTGGACTACATTCCCTTAATGTAGTCCAGGGATCAGGTCAGATCTACTGAAGACTAGTTTTGTAGTTTTAAATTTTTTGTCAAGATGTGTATCTGATTTTTCCTACGTAGGTCGTAGGTGAAATACCACAATTCCACCCACTTTGTCCCTATCCATGGCTCTAACTCATTTATTCCATCAGCAGCATTTGTTGGACTTTTTTTACATACTGAGATATTTGATTAATATGGCCGGTTTATGATTAATGATCCACATTAAGCTACTTTGGTCAGCACTATAATTGTATTAATGGTTGGAATGGCTGGGGAGCCAATGCAGTATACAAGTAAACTGCTACAGTAAACACAGGAAAGAGAACAAGGAAATAAGTTGTAAAACTGCAAAAAAAACATATCTGCCCAATCTATTTTATTGTTTTGAGTGCCTGCAGTCACTCGCAAGACGCCAAGTGAGTAGTGGACCAAAATGGGACATGGTGGATCCTTCTTACTGCTGCGGGGGGATCCAGTGAACATTAAACTGTACTGTACTATACAGCTGATGTTTTACTTTAACAACTGCAAGGGGTGTTTCACTTATGTGTGCCTTTCCGTCATGGAGGCAACTGTCTCTAGGGCGCAAGTGGAGGAAAGCTGACACTGATCTTACTCATATCCCACCATGACGCATGACCCACTCGCGCTCTCTGCCTTCAATGAGTTGTGGGGCTGAGCAGTCCCTAAAAGGATTTAGTAAATGGTGAAGTCATGCCTGGGGGTGGAGGAGGACAGGACAGCGCTTCAGTGGTGAGACAGGATGGACTTTAAGCAGTGGAATGCTTTCTGCTCAGCTAACCCTAAGCTTCACCTCAAGACTGTCATCTATTGTTAGGACCAGGGCAGTATATTGACAGGGCCAATGCTTTTCTGATTAATGGACCTCTCCAATATTGGCATGTACAGCTGCCGACATCATTTTAATGTGAGCATGATCAATAGCTCCATCAACACTGAGAATATCCCGCCGTCAAGCTACGGGGGATTTGTCCTGCTTATGTTTCCATCAGACTGGTCATGGTGGGGTCCAATAGGGCATACAGCATGGGTGCAACAGTGTGGGTTTGTTCAATTCCTTAAATGTATAGGCATGTATTTCTCAGGAATAAAAGGAGTGATACATTAGCTGAAACTTGTTATATCTTTCATGTTGCCTCTAGAAATAGAAAATAAAGAGGTAATGAAAATGCTATAGTTGTTGGTGTCTGTAAAAAGTTCTACTCCAAGCTGCATGCTTTTTTTACCACCATAGCCTGATTCAGTAACTGTTGCAGGCTGCGATTGTAAATGTTTGTAGGGGAGGCGTCAAAAAGAAAAGGGACACCTCCCCTGTTGTATAATAATAATATAATATAATCTTCCAATTCAATCATATTTGTACAATACTGTATATATAAATAAGTATAAACAGACTTTTAAACAAACCGTTAAAAAGATAATTAAGTGAAATGCTTAATAATCAAATGCAACATCTTGCATACTGTATGTTAACATTTTTATAAATATGTATTTGGTAAAGCATATTCGCTGTAAAGTAATTGTGTTTGAGATTAGGCTTTTTTGTTATGCAAGATAAAAAGGCAAATAATTTACGCAGATAAAGGAAGGGGACGGAGTAGAAAATTGTAATAATAATTTTAAAAAAGCAGTCAAAACCTGTGGACTCATATTCAGACCTAAAGGTTTTCTATCGGTTATCGTATGGCTGGCAGAAGCAGATTGGGTCATATACTGATACATTTCAACTTACACTGAGAGAGGGTGAACCACAGAAGCACATTCTACCCTGGATAATAGCCTCCTTAAGGGCCTTCTTTTTAACACTTCCTCCTGAACTCCAGCTGCAGTTATCAAGAAACCGTAATTTGGGTCACCACCGCTACCACTCAGCCATCAGTGAAACAATGCATTGAGAGAAAAGACAAGTGTTGTAGTTATTTGGTTGCGTGTCTTTACTTGTTATATAACTTGTTTTATGACAAGAACTGCATTGTGACCTTTTTTGTTGTTTTTATTGCCCTTTCAGCTTCAGAAAACTCACTATGCCATTTAAAATGTCATGATCAACATAAATATTCCAAATCTTCCTCGCTAGCTCTGTGCAAAAATATAAGAATGCACAAGATTACTGTACCGACCTTCAGTGCTAGGTAAACTGTTTTTGGAACACTCTGAAGTTATGAGATTTCCTCTAAAGGGCTCAAAGAGCTTGTTAATATTGTGTGGCATAAATGCTAGCATCAACACAATCTGAATAAAGAAGAGGACCTTGCCCCCAAACTATGATGTGTGATGGCAATTTTAAATCAGTTTTATTAGAGGAATATCTTTATTCTGTTGCAGTCATTGACTGAAATGTCACTGATAAAAGTTTCGGCATCACAAATAAACAATAATAACAAAACTTTTAGTAAGAAACTAGATCATAACTTCTGGAGTGTGGTCTAGACCTCCTTTATCTGTGTAAGTGTCTCAAGATAACTCTTGTTATGAATTGATACTATAAATCAAATTGAATTGGAATTGAACAAGAAAAAGTTTGAAATGCTTCAGAAAGGTATGACAATATTACAAGTTACAAGTAAAGCAAGTTTACCGATCAGCGTGTTCACCATCTTGGTTTATCGTGTTGCTAACATAGCATGCTAACATTTACTAATTAGCACTTAACACAAAGCAGAGACTAATTGGACTGTCATTAATGATGGCGCTAGATGTGAAGTTAATTGAGGTGTCATGAAATTCATTATTAATCATCCTGAAGGCAAATTTGAACTGCAGTCCATCCAGTAGTTGAGACTTTTAAGACCACAATTGTCAATCTCATGGCATAACTCCAAATAGCACACCTTTAAATTGTTATTAAATTGTTATTGTTATTTGTATTTATTTTATAGTTTTAACTACAGGAATCTATAATATTTATCCATTTTTAAAACCATGTATCCTGTTCAGGGTTGAGGGGCCCAGTCCCACCTAAGGTCATTTTTACAGTTCATTGTCCGTCTGGTTTTATTTTCTAAAACTCCGTGGAAGTGTAGTGTTGCTGCTGCCCTCCTTGCTAATGCTTTCCATGTAAGCTTTTGGATGGGCAGGGAGATTTGGCCTGGTATGAGGGTTTTGGGGGATCCTACACTGCTGTTCTCCCAGCTTAAGGCCTTCCATGTATGCACATGGACGGGAAGAGAGGTGTGCTCTCCCTGCCTCATGCTTTCCACGTATGCATGTGGAAGTGCGTGGGAGGCCCAAAAACAGAGCCATACCACAAAATACAAATTGCAAATGAATGAATCTATTTTTGATAAAGTGGTCCTGACCGAAATGAAGCATACAGAAGTTGTGGCAGGTCATGGAGTCAAGCTTGGCTATTATCTCAGCTCGTAGCTGACAGTTCATAAGCCAGCACACCAGATAATGGCTCAGCTGAGTCCCTTTTAGGATTGGATTTCCAAATAGCGGACTATTTAAACTGCAATGAATGAATCTATTTTGACAAAGTGGTCCTGACTGAACTGAGCTAAAATACACCTGATACAGACTGAATGAATGAATGAGGAAATTAAAGAGCACTGTGTCAGAGGAACTAAACGTTTTCTGCTCCCAACCAGGTTAGGTTCACAGACTTAGTTACCATAGTAACTGACTCTGAGGTTAAATAACCTTTCCTTCTGAAACGGACTGGAGTTAGCCCTCTTTCTCAGGTTTGATGTACCTCCCTTCCTGAAAAGTTTCCCTCATCTTAGAGTTAACAAACTAGGAGTTCACTAAACCTGCTCTCTGACACAGAACTCTGGACTAACACATAACAGAAAAACAACTCACACCTTTTAGAAATTTAGAGGTTCCAAGTCACCTGACCCGTATGTATTTAGACTATAGGGTTTTGTATAAAACATTTCATCCTAATCATTGCAACTCAAAGTATATTCTTAACCTGAGGCACCCATTTACCTCACACAGCATGTACTGCAAGTCCAATAACATGAGCTCTAAACATCCATTTTATGAGAAAATAGATCCACATCTTGGTTTTCCTGGTCAGACTACCTGTTTGCTTGCATTTAAATCAAAGACTGGACATTTAAAATCACATCTTGAACAGAGATCCATATTTTCAGCAAAGAGATGCTTATCAGAGCGCAATACATCACAGGCAACATGCTAGCTTGCAATAGCCCAGCTCAAGCCTGTAGCCCGGTTGACAAATGAGAGAGTAAAGAGTTTGAATGTGCAGATGAATGATCCTGATGATTGCCCGAGACTGCAGTAAAACACTATGTCAACTCTAATGCTGTAACCATTTTGTTGGTCCGCCAAGTGAGATGCTTCTTGGCTTGTCTGAGTGTTTAAGTCTCATTTCAAAAGAAACCGCTGGATGCTGGACAAATCTGTTAGAGTCCACAAAAGTTCTGGGCGAGTAGAGTCGCTCCATGCAGTGTTTCTTTTCACAAAATTGTTATCCTAATGTAGGTTAAAATACCATTGCCATGGAAACAACACTTGCCATTCCTAGATACAAAAGAGAGCTTTGTTTATTTTTCTATTCTAAGGCTTCATTTCAACTTTAACATTTGAATCCTGTGTACATTTTATTTTTAACAAGGTACCAAAAAGCACCTGTAATATCTGTATGCTTGTGTGTGTGTTGGTGTCTTTGTGTGTGCTGTAATTTCTTTCACAGTTATTACCCTGTCATAAATGTAAGCACCATCATCCATCAGGATAAAATTTCAAGACAGTTTTCAGGCTGATACAGATTGTCCTATGATTTATATGTGATTGAAGTGGCAAACCAAAGCTGACAGGGAGCACAGTAACACAACAACAAATTCATAGTTAATTCCCTAATTGCCCCATGTTTTTGTTTTGTATTTCTCTGGGTTGTGTTGCTGCTGAAATCCCACAGAGCACATGTTTCAGTGCACAATGCCACACAGTTTCAGCATTGTTCTGTCAAACTGTTAGCTTTCTGTCAGGCTATGATTTGAGGCAATAGCCTTTTCAGCTTCCCATGAGGTTTGATTTTATCCCGGCTCCAAATATCAGTTGTTAAAGGTGTTGAGGAATTTCACTTTTTTTTCCTTTCAATCCAACCCCTTTTCTGCCCTTAATCCCAAGTGTGCTTGTGGTTCTAGCCTTTCAGCTGAGTAACTGAAAAAAGGTTTTTATGGAGGCAGCCTATGGTGGGATGCCAACTTGGTTCCCATTCGTAGAAAGCTTTTGAAGCGCAAAGAGAGGCTCCCTTAAAACAGCCAGGGTTGTCGAGTTGAGCGTTGGTAGAGGCCTGTGCCTGAGGCCATTCCTCTGAATGGCTCTCATCTCTGGCTTCCAAAGAGAGGGGGGCCGACGGAAAGCTTCCAGGTGACAACTATGGGGGGAATGGCAAGAGACACAAACAGTCCTAGTGTCTCACCCACAGAGACTTCTACCTACCCACTTCTTTACTATTCATTTATTTTCTCTATCCTGTGGAAGCGGCTGACTTTCACATTCAGCATGTAAAATACTGCTGCATTATAGTCATAAATATAATAAATAGAAAGGTGTCTCAGACTGCAGGTAAATTGGATTTGTGTGTCCAGACATCACCAACCTATCTGTATGGGTTGTTGTGGTAACAACTTAGGCGTCTGTGTAGCAACGCAGCCAAAAATAGCCTTATGACAAATCCTCATAGTCATAACAATTATTAGGCACTTTTTAAAGGCATATTTATCACAAAACAGGCAGAACAAGGGATATATTTAATTGCTCAAGAAAATAACGCTGGTATTACCGTGTAGCGTGCGATTACTCGTCTTTAGCCAGGCATTTAGCATAGTTTACCTGGCGTAGTGTCATTTGAGAAGACATATTTTGCCGTTTGCAATGCGTGGTAAACACACGACCATCTTTAGGATTGTCATTTAGTAGAAGGCAGCAGAATATAGGCTACAGTCTCTCACACAAATTAGGTGAGGTGTTGGATGTGGAGTGGGACAGAAAATGGCTCTTGATAATGTGAAGTCTGATGAACTCAGACTTTTTGTGTTACTGATACAGCTAGCTTAGCTACATGTGAATGTGACAGAAGCTATGTCCAAATGATCTGGCATTTTGATTGCATTTATGTCAGGTTGCAAAGGCATGGACGACATCTGCCAGTGAAATAGAACGTTTTCAAGTAGACAAAATGCTCTCTTAACCATATCTACGTAAGTGTATTCAGTGAAATGGTAAAATAATCTTTAAGATTCAGAAATCTAGTCTTGTGTAAGTTAAATCATTTTGCTTTTATTCCTGTAGGTAAGATATAAATATGAAATGTCATTATGAATGCTATAAAGCAAACATTATTGTTGAATTGTGTACAATATTTCAACTCATTCTATTATGCTTTTATATTGGTTTAGATTTATCGAATAGTTGACAAATAACGCTTGTTTTCAGTTTTAAATGTTTATTTTTTTTCGGTATAAGATTTTTTGTTTGATTATTCTATTTCTTTCTATACTGATCCTTTTTCTTCATATTTCTAAATGAATACAGAGTCAATGCTGAGATATGTACAAGGAGGAGCACGTGGCCAAGAGGAAGATACAGACGACTAACCATCTAAAAGCAGTTCAGGCACACATCAACGCCAGCCGGCCTGCAGGTCTGTAGACTCCACAACAGTACCAAGCCCTGATCAACCACCCTCAACCAAATCTGGGGTTTATTTTGATAATATTATGCACTTGTTAATACTTGAATGTGTGTATTTTAGCTTTTCTACATAGTAAGTAAAGTAACATTGTGTAACTTTTCTGCTTCTAAATCTTTGCTTTTTTGATAAAGATTGCTTACTTGTATACTTTTGCTTTAAGTTTGTACCCGTCCCATACGTGTGTATGTATGTTTTTGGCTGTTTTTACAAAGTAGATTTTCCTTTTTCATTTTGTTGTTCTTAGGCGTTACATTTTGATGCTGCTATTTAGGGCTGTTTAATTAATTGAATTTCAATTTCGAAATTACCAAATAGCATAATCAAGAAAAGCACCAAAAAGGCTGGCAGCAACACTGACTGAAAGCAAACCTAACAAGCAATAGTCTTCCCGCAGCCGTCATGCGTGTTTTTCTGTGAACACGTGTACACTATATGGCAATCGCAGCTGCACACAGCTGTTTCTTGTCTCCTTCTCATTAAAAAAATCTTTCTTTAAGTTAGTTTTTGGACAACATGGATCTTTAAAACTAATCCTACATCCAGAAAATGTACATTTACATAAGGACGAGGTGAGTGGGGGGCAACGCGATCCACCTGGCTGTGGAAGAGTTGTTTCTGTTGCTGTCTGAAATGGCATTCAGCATTTTTATTCCTGCGTCTCACTTCGTCAGGTGAAATGGAAACTGAATTCCTCCTAGGTGTGGATGTGAGAGTGAATGTTTGTGTTAGACATGTGATGAACTGCTGACCTGTCCAGGGTGTCTCTTTCCTTCCACCAAGTTCCCCACAGGCGTAGGCCGACCCTAAAAAAAGAATAAATGGGTGTTAAAAAATGGATAGATGTACTGGAATGCTGTATGTGTGTACTTGACGAATTTTAAAGAATTTATTGAAGGGTTTTGTGTTAGTGTTTATAACATGTACAGCCACACAAGCCCATCCTTTTAATGCTCACACAAGTCGTACTCTGGCCAAACTCCAACATACTGTAAATTCTGCTGTTGTCAGTGACTGTCTATAGGAGCAGATCTTTAAGTTGTGAGCATGCGAAGAATGAGGTTGGGAAGGATCCATCGTTTCCATTAACAGTAATTTCTTGTCTGATCATTTGCTGAGTAAACATGCAATCTTTCCAACTAGCCCATTATGAACAAAGACAATGCCAAACTGTGTAAAATCAATTCATCAAAATAGGTTAATGTAAAGCAAGTTAGTTTTGCTGGCAACAAATACGCATAGTGTGGCTTTTATTAGTAAAAACGCTTAGCAATATTCCTAGTAATACTATGTCATTTTGAATGTAAGATATTCACATTAATGGAGGGACAAACAGGAAGTTTGTTACTGTAATCTAGGTACATCGAGGTCATCAACTTCATTCTCACATTTTAAAGTTAGGCATCTAAAAACAGCAAAGTGCATAGCGTCATCACACCTAAAAAAAAACACATTAGGGTTTAAATATATGATTTTGCACATTATGTCCATAAGATCTCAAACCAATTCAACAGTAGAAATAAGTACTTATTTAGGTATATTTAGATCAACACAAACGTGTATTTTAAAATATATCTACATTCATACACATTGCAAAACCAAAGAATTAATGCCCTGTAATGTCCAGCTTAATTAAAACATTATAGCTCTCTCTCTCTCTCTCTCTCTCTCTCTAAATTACACCGCAATCACGTATCGGAGTCTCTTGGCATTTCTTGGAGTTGTCTGACAACTTCCCGGATCGCCTTCTCATTGTCTCTCCAGTTAGACAATTTCATTGCAGTCTTTGAGGCGTCTTGCTTCACCCTTGTTTGTTTACTTCCAGTGGTTCCAGCCACATGATGGAAATGTCACCAACACGCCCACTCGCTCGCTGTAATTGTTTTTGGACAACCGGCTGGGCTCATTCAAACATTACATAGATAAAGAGCTGAACATTTAGGGACGAACGGCCCCAGCACACGATAGAATAGGCAAGGCAGACGGCACAGTCAAAAAAAAAAGAGCAAATAGTCTACGCAATGACTATTCCGTTAAAAACATCCCACTTTATGAACAGCCAAAGATTTGGGGCTTTGGTTGAAACATGGGGGGCTTAAGTCCCATTAGACTCCCCCTGGTGCCAACTATGGTTTAAGGTACATAATGGTCTGGCTGGGATAAAGTATTTTAATGATTTTCCCAAGAAAGTTCCCTGAGAATGATGTGTGTGTGTGTGTGTTTGTGTGTACGTGCATGAGTACTCAAATGCATGCTAACAGTTTTACTGAACTCTCAACTTTGTTTTTCACCTGCAAAGACACCCTGACTACTAATAAATCATAACAAGGTTTGAGGTATAATTTACATACAATAAATTCAATTGACTCAAAAAGAGTTATGTAACAAACTGTAGAATTTTTAAAACGGCTTTCCCCTCTTACAACACCGCTACATTATAAAGCTGTGTTGGTTTCTACCATTAATGTCATAGCTGATTGGTTGGCAGCTATTTGGTCTAATGGGTGCATGACATGGTTTATAACCGTTAATTATAGTTAGATTATTGCCTGCCTCGGCTGTTCTGGAGAAAGCCAGGGGTGTGGACAAGCGCTGTCAGCGCTTTCTGCCCCGAGTCTTTGAATTGCAGCTTTATTGGTGGTTAAGTGTAACATATGAAAAAAGCCTTTCCCAATCCATGCACTTCTCCCAGTAGAATAATCAAGCTACTCTCAAATGCTTAAGACTGTGGCTGCCCATCATCCTAAATTGTGTGGCCATTTCATTGTCTCTGATAATGATAGGCAGGGTTAGCACTGGCAACACACAGCAGCACAAGTGCGTTTGATAGCGTGACAAAGAGTAAAACAATACTCTGATGCTCTGTAAAATAATACGTATTAGAGCTAGGGTTGGGTAAACGTTTTAGGGTACAACAGAATTACATCAGTAGTACTGACTACCATGCTCACAATAAATCACCAATTTTGGTACCTGATAGCACTGAAACGCTAACTTTTCGGTCCTCTCCTCCGCATGTTGGTCAGAGAGTGCAGCTCTGCTCCGACACACAAGCATGTGCAGAGCTGTGGTAAAGACAGAGCGACTATGCTACCTGTGCAGCTTGTCACAGTGAGTCAGGGCAAGTGGGGTTGCAAGTGTGGTTACACTTTTCAAAACTCCATGCAGACAACATTTGCTGCAATATAGTGCAATATAATGTAAGCTGTCGCAGGGTGATAACACCTCCTCTGAGCTCCTTCTTAATTACAAGAGTATTATGTTCATGTACCAGATCCTTCTGATTACAAGCACTGCTCAACATCCTTGAGTATTAGAAATTAAAGTTTCTGTGTGTTTAATCATTCAGAAAGCCAGATGAATTGGCTGTATTTCCATTTCATTGACATATTGCAATGGAACCTTGGCGGAGACAAGGGGGAAAGCACGATGCGACACTCTCACTGCCCAGCGCTCCTGCAAAATGCCGGCAGAGGCCTTGTACGTATTCAAGGTTGATTTTCCTCCTTGGGGACTATTAGTAACAACCTTTTAGAAGTACTGATTGGATTGAGAGGCGCTCTGCATATCAACAGGAAGTAGCATCCCCAGAGGTTGGCAGTCTGGTCAAAAAGGTGTAAAGTGGAGCTGACGAAGGGAGGTGGTGTGAAATGAGTGAGAGTAGGGAAGATGGAAAAAGGAGGAAAAAAGCAACAGAGGAAAGGTGTTTAAGATGCATTTAAGCTAAACTAGTTTTTTTTTTTTTTTGGGGGGGGGGGGGGGGGGGGGGTCAGAAGGTATTAGCTAATCAAGGCTTTTAATTGGATCTAACTTGGGCAGGATGATTAACCAAATGTATCGAATTACCAACATTATGAATCTTTAAATAAATTAAATCCATTCTTATCTGAATACTATGTGATTAAACTAATGAAATTTCCCAAATTGCAATTCATATGTCCAGAATCTTTAACTGGTCATATTGTAATTAATCCTGATGGATAAAAATCACTTTAGACAACCCTTTATACAAGTGTTCAAGTTGTGTAAAGACCCTCTAACCTCTACATGGATGGCTAGAAGAAACCATAAAGTGCTCAGTTCTCCCATCCAGCGGTCTGCTAAAGGTTTTCCTGGAGAACGTGATCCGGGATGCCGTCACCCACCATGCATGTTGTGTACACTCTGAAGAGGCAGGGCCGCGCCCTATACGGCTTCGGAGGCTAAACCTGATCCTGAATCACAAGTAAAAGGCTCTTTTAAGAGCCCCACACCTTAATAACAAGAGAGACTTCCTGTATTGAGTAACAGGCTTTATTATTTTTAAACTAAATCAATGATCAATAAAAAACAGCTCAAGATCCCCAATAAAGTTCAGTTTGAAAGCCTTCCAAGTGGGTTCTCATGACAAGACTATTTGCATGTACAATCGATATGACTTGAGTTAAGATAGTATAATTGAGACTATGGACAGTCATGCGATTACATATCTTAATTGATTCACAGCGTTATGAAATATATTTAAACATAGAAGTACATATTTAATGTAGGTTTGTGTTAAAAGAATTCCTAGCGCAGTGTCAAAAGGGTTAAAAGGTTCATGATAAGTGCGACTTTCACCATTTAGACATTTTCTTTCTACAATACATCTGTATGCTTAATTTTTATTTAGTGGCTATGATATTTCTTTAAATCGCTCCACCAACTGTAGCTGTTTGATCACTGTATTTTCTTCCTCTCTCCACTGCAGCACCTCAAACACAACTCTGCGCCATGTTTTTTATGGTTCAGACAACACACTATTAGATGTCATAAGACATGTTGGGCTGAAGCTTGAAAAGAGGAAGAACAAAGAGCTGCGACACAGCCTTTAGCTCAGCAGTCAAAAAAGAAAAACTATAGAGCTGTAACCTAATGAAGACATCCACAGCCAGAGACCGGCACTGCTGCGCTGTGTCACAGCAAACGGGTGAAATATCACCTCAGCAGGACAAAAGTGAATCATAACACACACAGCAAACCTAAAGAAGAAAGAATTTGGAGTGTATCGGTTCATCTATCAACACCATCTCTCTTTTCAAGGCAGAGCAGGCAGCAAAACCATCATTCACATTTTTAAGGAATAGTCTCTCCATCTTTGTCATCCGGTGCCGGCACAATGACTTTACTTCAAATGTCTAGAGGGAAATCTGTGGAGAGTGCTGGATTTTAGGGTCAATCTTAGAAAATGGCTAGACAGGCTGTCTTGGAGGTTTTACTTCAAGAGGCCGGTCCCTCTGCCCCCTTGCTGTGTGATGTTAAATTCTGAAAACTGAGGAAACTGTAACAACCAACACAAAGAGAACGTCAACATATTGATAGTGCAGTGGCTCGCTAGAAGGAATTGATTCCTAGAGTGTTAAGACTTCTATGTGAAAAGAGCCTTCTGTAAAAGTGCCATGAGTCACCAGGTTATCTCATTGCTTTTTGTCCGTGCAAACACTTCTATTCAGTCCCTCAAGGATTTTGCAATGTCTCGATTGTCCCAATTCATGCAAATCAACCAATCACGTGACTTTAGTGTGACTCTCAATTTTGACCAATCACCGCAACTTTTCCGCACATCTGATCAATAACCGAAGTTTCACGTGACTTAAACCAATCCCAGCAGTCCCACTTGCCAGACTTTGTATCAGTATATGACTGTAAGAGCCAATGACCAAGTGAGAACGGGTTGATGTCACACGTACACTCACCGGCCACTTTATTAGGTACACCTGTCCAACTGCTCGTTAACACTTAATTTCTAAGCAGCCAATCAC
>NC_048428.1:7476357-7487750 GCF_013103735.1 Etheostoma cragini | reverse complement strand
GCAGTTCTGAAGGCAAAAGGGGGTCCAACCCGTTACTAGCATGGGGTACCTAATAAAGTGGCCGGTGAGTGTATGTTGCCAATTTCATTTCCTTGTGATGAGACGAGTGTGAGTCGAACATCTCACATTTACAGCTAAAGACCGTTCAACCTGTATACATTTGAATGTTGAAAGCGGCTGCTGTTTCAATCCTGTCGGTTCTCTGCAGAGGGCAGGGCGGCTCCGTTCCCCCCAAGACTGACTGACTGTCTCTCACACACGCACACGCACACACACACACACACACACAATGCAGGAAAAACCGGACATGAGACATACAGGATGATGTAAATTGAGGACCCCTACGCTTGTTAGGTGTTAGAGCCTAAGTAGAATGATAAGTTAAGGTCCAATGATCAAACCAAGTGAATGTGTCCCAGCCAATGATAGGAAATTAACTAACAATGTAAAGATCAACAAGCCACTGACAGACATGTTCCTTCATGTTCATATTTGATTAATTCAATAAATTGTTATTTTTTGTCTTAAATCCACCAGCCATTCCCAACATTTTTAGCATCCTGAGCCTTTTTGGTAAGGTTACTAGGCAAATCAGCCTACAGTAGTTTTATTCTCCCCAAAACAAGTTTCCTTTGTATTTATAAACCAATAAAATTAAAAACTCAACTTTTTTTTGCAACTTTCTCTTTCACTTTTGTTGCTATTTTTTACAAAAGCTTCCGCAACAATCTCTAAAAAATTTCTGCAAAATCCTGGAGTGACTGTCTATGGCAGAGTGGAGGCCACACACAGGTACACAGACAATATGTGAAAAACAGTATCATGTCTGCCTCAGGAGCATACACTTTTTTTGCATTCCACCTCTCCAGTAAAACAGTGGTAGAAAACAGTAATGCATGCAGTAAAATTTATAATAGACTTGAGCCTTTACATCATCTCTCTGAAGTGTGTGTGGCTACATCAAATTATGCAAACACTAAATATTTTCCAAAACAGGCAATACTAGATTTACTGGCAACTAAAGCAATATATAACCATAAGTCCAAAAAAAAAAGTCAAACCTTGCAGAGGAAAACAACAAAGTTTGAGGAAAGAGGACAGAGGATATACTCTTGTGAAAGAATTTTTGGCTTCAGGCCCTGGTCTGACTGGGATGCAGATTATCCATCTAAATAGTCCAGAGAGTGTCATCCCAATTTTTGAAAAAGGTTTTTACAAAAGACAACAACTGGTTCCAAATGTTGGCGTTTAATCCCAATATTTACAGAGAATTGTATTGTAAAATGTGACCTAGGTCCTCTGTTCTTTTGGCCTTTAATACTTTTAGAATACAGCTATAATAAGATAACTTACAAAGGTAACTTACTTACAAAATATCTCCAAGGTGCACTCGGTTTTTCCAAAACTTTCATGCACATCTCACAGGCTTCTTTAGCGGATGGAGTTTGCTTCACTTTTATAGAGAATCTATGACATTTTGACAATTTCCAAATCATACAGTAGGCTAAGACGTGGACAAGGGGTCACAAGGAAGATCTCAGAGGTCACGAGATGATTAGCAAAGGAAAGCAGAAAAAACATATATGCATATTTTTTTCAGACTTTCATTTCAGCCCTAATCTTGTCTTGTAAATTACAAGACATTTCCATCGTACGCTTCTAAAAACTATCAATCAATCTAGGAACTCACAACCTGTGGGCCACAGCAAGAGACCACTTATTGGACGTTGGTTTTATATGAGGGATTACAAGTTAAAATGGCGTCCATCACAGTTCAGTCATGCCTTTACTCCTGGTACCTCCCACGTACTATAGGAGGGTCAAATTTGTTGAGGTAAGAACATTCATTAGGGGGAGAGAGAGAGATAACAGCGGTTTTGCTGGAGTTGTTTGAGTTGATTTTGTTGCTCTAAAGAAAAAAGAAACATTGCATGGCTGTTTAGGCTTGTCACCTTTGCTCCTCTTGGACATTATTTACCACTAGCTGCTACGAAGGAGTTTGCTACGGTTATTCTACGATCACTAACGTACAATACTTGGCAACAGGTGAAAAGAGGGGGAAGGTTGTGCAACTAGTGAAAATTAATTTAACTTCTACGGCAAAGAAGTGAAGAAAACAGCTTTTTCGTTGGGTCATCGATAGCAGTTCCATGACCGTGGAGAGGAAAGGTTTGTTTCTCACTGGATTTGTCGTCTATAAAGGTTAAAGAAAGAAATTAGCCGGGGAGCGCTATATCCAAAATGGCTGCCGTCAGCCTAACTGGAAATTAAGTTTGTAATGGTTTTGCCCACATTGCTGCATAATAAATGGTTTCTGAAACTATTTGGTTCAAGAACTTCATAAATAATGTAATTTATTGCTTTGAATAATTTCTGACCTTCAAATCTGAGATGGCCACCAATTTTTGTCTCTTTAAATGTCCATTTTTCAAAATTGTCAAAGAGCCTTAACATTAGGCTCAAATGAAAGCAGTTATGGAAATTAAAGTTACAACATAAACATAGGTCCTCAGATGAAAGCAGGGGCACAGAGGAGATTCTTTAACTTGGAGATGTTATTATAAAAAAAAATGTGTCAAATTAAATTACATTTGACACATTTTTAACCAAAGTGACTTACAACCAGTGACGTGCAGTGTTTTCAGTAAGAGGCTAGGCACTGAGTTATGAAAGCCAGATTACCTAATTTGATTAATAATCAAAACAGTACGCTAAACGTTGCGCACAAGCGCGGCACACGCACAGTCGATAGCAAGACATTTCCAATCAATCTATCAATTAAAATCAATCTAATGTATTTATATAACACTTTACAGCAACCAGCAGGGTCCAAAGTGCTTAACAGAATGAGTAATATTACATCATACAATAGAAAGAGTGAACATATCAAACAGTAAAATCAGAAAAGGTCACAAAGAAACAAAAGAATGATATTGTCACACCACTGCTCCGTATTAAAAGCGAGACTCAACAGATATGTTCTGAGTTTGGACCTAAAAAGAGCGACATCTGTAACAGTGCGAATATCGGGGGGGTTACTTATTCCAGAGTCTCGGGGCAGCAACCGCAAAAGCCTGCAACAATGAAAACACACACACTGCTCAACTGAATATGAAGGCAGATGGCAGCAGCATTCTTTCAATCACACTAAACCCAAAATAGTTTCTGACTGGTAGATTCGGTAGATTATTTGTACATAAAATCCATTCGACGCTCTTTCCTTGTGCGATCATAGTGTTGTAAAATTCGTCTTTACGGGCCTTCAGTTTGCATATTCAATTCAATTCAACTCAATTCAATTCTATTCATCCAATAGACAGAATGGCGAGGGCTGAAAGACGTGCTGGCCCGGTCCAACTGGATGTTTTGATCCGTTTCAGGGTGGAAAATGTGCGGATCTGTAGTTGCCTGTATTATATGAGCTGACAGGTTTTCCTGCTTGGTTAAAGCTGCGGGCGGATTGTTTAGATCCAGGACCCCGTAGTGGTCCAGCTGCTGACTGTTAGCACGGCTACGTAGCCTCATCTTTTCTTCCAAACCAGATCGGACGAGTTTTTGTCCCTTTTGCTGCAGTAGTCCATCTAAGGCTGGCGTAGACCTCCATCTAAGGCTGCCGTAGACCTCCATCTTGCTATTAGTTCTTTTTTTGAATTAAAATCAACTTTAGAGAAATTCCTCAGTGCTGTGATATCGGCGGATCGAAGTGCGCATGCGCAACATTGGTTAATCGCTTGAATGGACAGTAAAGGCACTGCTTAATCTGCCATTTTTTCTATTTGATTATGCGTAACGCTACATTTGTCATCGTACCGTCTAAATAATTGGAATAACACACATATAAATCACAAGAATAAACAGTACAAATACAAGCTTATTAAAAACATTTGTTTAATAATCATTTTTAAGCTTGAATTTCGTCACTGCTTACAACAAGGTGAACAGTTTAAAGCTGTTCAAAACAAGTCTCCCAACAATTCTATAACAATTTAACCCATGTGTTGTCTTCCTGTCAAAATTGAAAATCTACACTTATGTTGAGACTTTTAATCAATTTGACCCAAGGACAACATAAATAAATAAATTATAGGGTGTAAATTATAGGGTGTGTCGACACTTTCCGTTCACTAGTTCCCAGGTTGTGACCAATGGAAGAAGGATGCTCTTGCAGCTTGAATGGAGCTGGAAATATGTAAGGTAGTTTGTCTTTTCCATGTGAAGATTCAAAGAGTCATCATCCGGTGACGAATTGTACTCTTATTCTTCAGTTTGTGCCATTTGGAAACTCTGGCCTGCCGGCAGCTCTAGTCTCCCCTCTCAGCATAGATGGAGAGGACAAATACCTTCATATCCACTCTGACTTCATGTATTAATTGCAGACTCTCACCCACTCATCCCAGGAGCTCTCTTGCCTCAGAATTGATCTTCACCTTCTCCAACACTTCTTCTTCCCTGAGGTGTGTTAACTGCCAGTCACATGGAGAGGTATGATGATATCTGCAACCTCTTACAAGAGCATGGCACGGCAGTTGATTAACGCATACTTGCGTTTAATCAGTAGATCACCTCTGACTTGCTGTGAGACGTAAGCTGCTTGGACATCTCTGTGTCCTCGAAGTCTAGAACAACAGGTCCAGTGTACTTGCTCTCAACTTAATAAGCATAAGCAGAGAGCAGCATCGTATCTGCTTCTGGATGTCTGAAGACATCGCCCCCATTAGCCACGCCATTCACCCTTGAAACGTTGTTTCTAATTCTTGTTGTTGAGAACAATGTGTTCCGCATCCAAAAACCCCAAAAAGATGGTGCCAGTGTGTGAGGCGGCCCGTCAGCTGCTCCGACTGTTCTAAGTGTTTCTGTTGCTTTAAAAAACACTTCTCGCACATACCATCAACACTCTGCTGGTGAATGATTGCCAAACGCTGCTAGATCTAAGAATACCTGCCAAAAATCGTGTCAACTTTTGAGTATTATGGACAAAAAACTCTGACTCCTTTCTTATCGGACAACCCCACATACAGTACCTCTACCGTGCTTGGGTTGATGTGGAGAAGGGTCTCGCTTTTGTGCCTCAGAAAGTTTGCTGGACCCTGTCGCTGCCTGGTTGGTGCCGGTGGCGGGCCGGGGGGTGGTGTACCGGCCCCACGGACCCTGCTCTCCTCATCTCTGTACCCGCGGCCTCTGTGTCGGGCCTCCTTGCCGGCTGTTCGCACTGACCGCCAGCTCTTGCCAGGTTTTGCCTGGTAAACGCCAGATCGCTTGCAAATAAATCATGTATTCTTGAAGATATTTTTCATATTCTGGGAGCTGGATTTCCTCTTTATCTCCGAGACCTGGCTGAGTGTTGGCGAGTCCGTTGTCTTCACCAAACTTTTACCTAATGAGTGCTGCTTTTCTAACTCTCCTCGGACATCTGGCTGAGGAGGAGGAATTGTGACTGTTTTTAAGAGTGACTTTGAATGTAAACAGTGCTGTCATACCACTTCACCAGCTTTGAACTGAGTGTGTTTAAGCTTGGACATTCTCACACGGCCTCCCAAATACAACACAGAGTTTTTAACTGAATTTTTGGTGTTTTCGGCGCCTAAATATCCGTATTTTTGGAGATTGTAATATTCATTAGTGTTGCCCTGGGAACCCCTTGGTACGAGACTTTTTAAACATTACTGACTCTTTTAATCTTGTGCAGTCTGTACTTGTCCCTACACATGAATGTGGTCACACGCACTGGATCTTGTTTTATCTTATGGTTTGCCTGGTCTTAACCTAGTGGTCTGTGATGCTTTTTTCTCAGATCATAGGCCTGTACTTTTTGAAGCTGCTGTTGCTTTCACACAGTTAAAACTTGTGCTGCTGCTCGCAGATGTTGAGTTATTAACCCTTCCAATGCTGTTCACTTCTTTAGTTTTCAGCCAGATCTGCGCCATTCCCGAGTCTGTGTGTGAGGATCCAGAGGCTCTTAACTTATTGTTTCTCGACACCTGTCAAACTGCTATAGACATTTCGGCTCCATTAAAGACAAGGCAGCAGAAAGCCAAATCAGAGCCTTGGCAGAATAAAAAAAACCGCACTGCCAGACAGGATTGTCCAAGAGCTGAGCAAAAGTGGAAAAAGGACAAATTGCAAGTGTTTTTTCAAATACTGAGGGTTTGCTGGCGTCATTACCAGTCCACAGGGGAAAAAGGCTAAAAGAAAATATTTGTCTGATATTGTTCTTCTAAACTGTTGTAAACCCCATGTGTTGTTTAAAGTTATCAACTCTGCTCTAAATGCACCACAGACTTATAATTAAGTCCTGCTGTGTGTGAGAATTTTCTTCACTACTTCAATGATAAAGTCACTTCTACCAGAGCACTTATTTCACCTTCTGCTTCTGATCCTTTGTGTTTTACCCCTGCTCTGCTGTGATTGACACATTTGAGCCTGTGAACCTGCTTTTCGTGCAGGACATTTAGGCTTAAGCTCAGAGGGGGCCGACCGTTTGTTGTTGCAGCTCCAAAACTTTGAAATGGGTTGCCTCTGCATATTAGACGGACCTCCTCTCTACTTCATTTTAAAACTCTTCTTAAAACCCACCTCTTTTCTTTGGCTTTTAACACCAGGTAGAGTGTGTACATTTTTTTCTATTTATTGAATTTTTCTTTTATTGCTTTTATCTATATTTGGAACCCCACCTTTTTATTGCGCTTGTATTGTGTTATCTATTTATTCTGTGTTCTCTTTTTGTGCAGCACTTTGGAAACCCTGTGTTAAAATCGTGCAATATAAATTAAGTGGATTGGATTTTTTTTTTTTTTATGGACATTTAAAGAGCCAAAATCTTATCGGCTGGGCTCTACAACTGAACTTGTGCCTAAAAAAATGCAGTGTCTGTTGTCTGGAAACATATTGGCTTCAGAAAAGATGATTTAAAACAACAAGATTAATTTTGTTAATTGATGGTTATCAAGGTAAAATATGCAATTAATTGAGATTTTGATATCCAATTTTTTTAATCAGTATAGTATATCACATTTTGCGTGATGGTGTGCCGTGCTGGCGCTGTATATGAATAAAACTGAATAATAAAACCTCAGCCCTCCACAACAGCAATGGGTCTCATATCCTGATCAATAAAGTCGACAATTGCTTCCGTGATATTATTATTTAAGAGGCTGATATTATTATTTTAAGCGGCTTAACATCCAGTGGGGTCTGGGGGGGTCCGGGGGGGTCTGGGGAACGCTACCGTTGTTGCGGGAGGGTACGCCGGTAGTTCTAAAACGATTATTAGACTATGAAATATGCCAATTCTGATATGTTCATATAGCCTACTCAAAACAGACGAGGCAACCTAACGCAGACAGGTTAGCTTACCGTTTTTAGGTGATACGCCATGTTTGTAGTCGAGCTGCGATATGCAAACTGTTACTTGCAAACTCTGCATTCAAATTTTTTCCGTTAGAAAAAATTTTGCTACACTGCCGATGTCTTCAACGTGGTAGAGGAGGGCCGACTGTAAATTAAACACTCACAATTAAAGAAATATTCAGCAAACCACTAAAACAAGGCTTTCTAGTTCTTTCTTCAATCTGTCCCCAGTGGGTCGGCTAATCCCAAAAAAGTGAAAACAGGGGGGTGTTCTAAAGACAGACTGTTACCTGTGCAACAGGGATGCTCTCAAAACACCCCCATAAGCAATTAGTGCTTTCCACCCATAGACCGTAACGGTCTATGCTTCCACCTGATGAAATAACACGGCAAAAAAAATCAACCAATCCGAATTTTGGTCGAGCCAGAACGTATCGACCAATAAATCAACTAGTCGACTGGGAGATTACAGCCTTAGTTAGTTCAAATGTGATTAGATGTTTTTCGACGTCTAGTGTAGTTTTGATATACGTTACATAAGTCGGTCCATGTGATCATTAGACAACCAATCCTTTTGCCGATTGCTTAGGTTTTGTAGATGAAACCTTGAAGCAGCTAAGGTCGCAAATCCTCCACAGGCACCAAGTTAAAAAGACACCCACTGTTCTTTCTCAGCCCCTTTGGACAATCCGAGGGGGGCGGATGACAGCCCAGAATTAATTGACATGCCTCCGAGAGGTTGTTCTCTAATAACATATTGATCCACCAGGCCTGATATGCAAAGCATCTGCCAGTGAGTGTCGCTGGCGAGGTGAGACAAATGCACTCGGAATACCTACAACCAAGCTGTGTTGATTAAAGGAGGTATTAGAGCCCATGATCACAGCGTGTCAGGTATTCCACATTGAACCATGTCAGAACCTGTCCTCATTAGCAGATAACATATTCCACTAGTACAAAAAGCTGTGACAGATTCATATTAAACTTTCATAAATTACAAGAATTCAGTGACAGGTTCAAGATTCCACCTTTTAGTTTCTGAACTGTGCTCCAGTCTTAAGAGGATAAAATGTTTGTTTGTTTTTCAAACTCTTTAAATCAGAAAAGCTGCAGTAGTCAACGTTTTAATGAAAAAACACAGACATTTAATCATCTTAAATCACAAGGTAAAAAAATATGTTGTTATTCTGTGTAAAAACTAATGTAGAAAGGTAGGTACCACTGCAGTGTGGAAGTTATTATTTGTGAAGGACATCGTGTTTTAGTCACTTTTTGTATCGGTTGAGCTCTCTGTGTGCGCATCTTGCTGACAGAAGGTCCAAATGAATCTACAGTGAAGCCAGTGATCAAATTGAAACCAGTAGTGACGGTAAAGTAAACAAAGTAGGAAAAAGTGGCTCATGTAGGAAGTACACAGAATTATCTTTTAAATGGGGCTGCTCTGACAATACAATGATGTTACCTATTAAAAACATATGTTCTTACACTTGAAATAAATTTGCTTAACTACAATAAATGTTCAAAAGGCTGTTAATATAGTGTATAATAAGTCTATTTGTTAGGTTTTCTTGTGCTTTTTGTCTTCTTTAGGATGTAGCCCAATATTCCTTAGAGAGGACTGGCCAAAGGAATAAAAGTTTAAATACTGCTAGTGGTCCATGAAAACCGGTATTGACAGGGACATTCCTTACAAGAGCAAGGTCCTTTGAAAAGGTCAAACAAGACACTCTATAAATGAGACCTAGGTTGCTTTGGGTGAGGTCTCACTTAGGCAGAGAGATAGTTGTGGTAAACTCCGCTGCAATGGAGTGCTCAACGTTACCCTCTCTAAACAAAGTTGACATGGCAGTCAACTCAAACTGGAACTACCTTATTTTCTGGACTGTAAGTCGCTTCAGGGCATTAGTCACATTAGTCAAAAAATGCGTCATGAATGTAAAAAAGTCAGAATTCTGTCTGTTTAGGCCATAGCGAAATAATCTATTATCAACACTGTCAATATATTAATTATGATGAAAACTATCGGATTTTGCAGTTTTACATTGTACTTTGACACCTACAGTAATCTTCCGCCTTCGTCTTGCCTTGTCCTCAGGTGATGAGTGAAATCTGACTCCTGCTATTCTGTGCTTCAACTCTGCTGCTGTTGTACGGAGTGGAGCAGACATTAATGTGGGCGCTGATACGCAAAAATTTACTAAATGGTGCGATGCCTGCGAGCTAGATTAGGCAGTCAACTCAAGCTGCACTGCAGCGTACACACGTGACATGCTTCACTCTTCGTAACATTTACCAAACCCACCCCCTCAATTTGGCGGTCTATTTAAGCTGCACATTTTTCCAATCTTTGCCTCGTCAATGGTGTTGCCGCGCTGCACCTGTATTGCTGCCTGCTTTTAGCCCCACCACCTACTTAACCACATACTTAATTTTAAAATGTAAAAAAAAATAACAAGAACAATATTTAAAAAAAATAATAAAAAGTAGTTAAAACAAAACAGTAAAAGCAGTGCATTAACTGGCTAAACTGGAAATTGATTTTTCAGATTGTATGACAATTGTTTTCTCACAGAACATCTCTGAGGAATACTAGGATGGTTATAGTTATCACGAATCAATTTAACTTATTTGCTTGTAACTTCGCAAATGTTAAGTGGTTTTACATGGTCAACAAGTCCTTCATGCACCAGGAATGGACTGGCCAGCATAAAATTACATCTTATTTAATAGTTTTCACAGATTTGTCCAACTTCTTGTAAAATTGGTTGGAACCGATTTGTCAATTAAGCTTTGCTAACTACACTGAATTATCCGCAATTCAAATGTTCATGTTTCAAGTTCTTGGTTTCTATGGCTTTCATGACAAGAAAGAGCAAGCAGCCAATCTGCTGTTCCTGGCTGGGATACAAAACCCACTAATGAAAAGTCTGTCCAGTCTGTAGTCCTCCCTTTGCAGACAACTCTTATTGAACAGGAAAGCTCACAGCCCTCTGATTTGCATTTTGATGTCTTCATCATTATAATTGCTGGTTAAATCACATTGCATTATTGATGAGCCCATACGGTAAAAACAAACCAAACAATATGCATGCTAAACAAATGCCCTCCAGTGCACAACGCTCATACAGGCCTTTACAGTCCAATAACTCTTACTTGTAGTGTGTTAGAGTTATGCACACAAGCAGTTGCCCTCAGGTGTTTCTGACTGGAAAAATGCCTGAAGGAGGGTACAGGGAGGCAATTATTCACTGTGTCTACAATTGTGTGTCCCATGCTCCCCTTGGTGCCATATCCAAAATGGCACTTGCTGTACATAATGCTTTTATCTACGAAGTAAAAATATCTAAAAAAACAAATGAACAGGCTGATATCTCAGGACTACATCAACCAACCAATGTTGGGAGGTTTTCCTGACCTACACGTAGGCCTGCACGATTAATCGCTATAAAATTGGGATCTCGATTCAACCTGTTCACGATTACATTTTTTAAATAACTTTGATTACAAAAAAATTATATATATAAATATATATTCTCATTCTCATTTAATTTTAAAAGCCGGCTGCATCACAAATGCTACTACTTTCTTCTGTGAGTTTTGAACATTGTACAAATGTTGTATACAATACGGTTTTAAAGTGCTCCCAAGCGCTGCACAGCTCTCCCTTCTCTTCATTGACGCCTCTATGTTTACAGGCTTGTGGTGATGTGCAATGTGCTGAAGGTGCCAAATCCATGTTTGGTGCTGCCAATTTTTTTTCTTTTGTCATGGTCAAAAAATCATGGCCGAATCATGAAATCATGATATCAGTTCTAAGCAAAAAAATAAATAAATCATGATTCATATTTTTCTCCAAATCGTGCAGGCCTACAACCCCATCTTTGATGACAGCTTATGGAGATCTTTTTAACAATAAACAATATTGTACCCAAAAGCAGGTAAGTCACAGAGCCTTAATGAGATCCATCCATCTATCCATCCATCTTCGACCGCTTATCCGGTATCGGGTCGCGGGGGCAGCAGCTCCAGCAGGGGACCCCAAACTT
>NC_048428.1:7460377-7476257 GCF_013103735.1 Etheostoma cragini | reverse complement strand
ACCTCACGCTCCATTGTCCCCTCACTCGCAAACAAGACCCCAAGGTACTTAAACTCCTTCACTTGGGGTAAGGACTCAGTCCCTCCCTGAAGAAAGCACTCCATCGGTTTCCTGCTGAGAAACATGGCCTCAGATTTTGAGGTGCTGATCCTCATCCCAGCCGCTTCACACTCGGCTGCGAGCCGATCCAGTGAGTGCTGAAGGTCACAGGCTGATGATCCCATCAGAACCACATCATCTGCAAAAAGCAGCGATGCGATCCTGAGCCCACCAAACTGCAACCCCTCCCCGCCCCGACTACGCCTCGATATCCTGTCCATAAATATTATAAACAGGATTGGTGACAAAGCGCAGCCCTGGCGGAGGCCAACCCTCAACTGGAACGAGTCCGACTTACTGCCGAGAACCCGGACACAGCTCTCGCTTTGGTCATACAGAGATTGGATGCCCCTGAGAAGGGACCCCCTCACCCCATACTCCCGCAGCACCTCCCACAGTTTCTCCCGGGGGACCCGGTCATACGCCTTCTCCAGGTCCACAAAACACAGGTAGACTGGTTGGGCATACTCCCAGGCTCCCTCCAGGATCCTTGCGAGAGTAAAGATCTGATCCGTTGTTCCACGACCAGGACGGAATCCGCATTGTTCCTCTTCAATCCGAGGTTCGCCTTAATGAGATGCTAACCTAAAGTAATTCCATTAGTCTGGGTTTCAGAAGAGAATTTTAGTATCAGCAAACTGAGACTATTCGTGTAACCGTTGCAATGGATTTGAGACCCCGATGTCAGTTACTTGGTATGCATCATGTTGGGCTCTGTCTGCCAAGTAAAAAAAAAAACAGCAAACGGCATGAGCATTCTTATTTATGCGGAACAGTGGATTAGAGCTGATTGATAATTGTTTATGCCCTTGGCAGTGGTGAATATGTGTATTTCAGGAAAATTCACCAAAGCCAGGGCTACAAAGAGAAGGAGGAGTGTTAGGTAGCGTGCAGAAGTGGGTGGAAAGTTTAGAGATATGTGATACAGTCTGTCTGGTAAACACAGTGAGCTTCGTCCTCCCATTCTCCGCTCTGCAGAGACACTACACACGAGACGTGTGATAGCACTGACACATAGAAGTCTCAATTATATCAACATGCCAATAGTCTTTTTCATCATAGAGAATATTGGTTACGATCAACTAAAAGAAGGGCCTTAAACTACCTAATATGCAACTCCACTTTATAGCCTACACAGTGTACTTGTTATGAGAGCTAATCAGCACCTAACTGCGTCAATCAACTACCAGAACCGGACCGTTTGTGTATATGTACGCAGAGAGGCACACACAGAGAGAGAGAGAGAGAGAGAGAGAGAGAGAGAGAAAAAGAGAGAGAGAGAGAGTTTCTCTAGTGTTGTGTAATCATTAACAAATTTAAGCAAAAGTTATCATTTCCATACAGGTTTAGTGGCTTGACGGTTTACGGTGAAGTGGAGGATTTGAGTTGCGACGGTAATGTTATTAAGCTAGTGTTGGAAGTAAGCCGCCGAATTAACCTACCCGACCCAGGATGAATCTGGTGAAAACTGTGGTGTCTGCCCGGTTCAGCCATGAGATTTTTTGCATTGCACAGCACAGTAAAGGATTAATCTGCGAGATTACGCAGTGTTTCCCGTGTTTTCATAGCCCAATCATCACAAATCTCTCAGGATATGTCCTCATAGGCCCCTGAACCACGGCCTAAAAGCTTCAATCACATTGAACACCAGGGGGTGCTATAAATGCAAACAAACGGCAGGTGATATAGCGCAAATCAGGCTGTACATGACTAAATGTTTGTCTAATCAACACAAAACTTTCAGGAAATGTCAACATAATGATCTCACACATATGCTTAACGTCTGATTCAAATTGACCACAATAACGCAAATCAAGGTTCGAGCTTGGAATCGCAGCTTGCGGCTTTATTGGCAACAGTTATGGTGTTGGTCATCTGCTTTTCCCAAATTATTGGGAGCTGGACTGAGCTACATATCACACTAAATTGAAAATAAATGTTTTTGACAAATCAGTTGCAGGCATTTTAAACAAAGTTTACTATTTGTCCATTCATTACAAAGCTTGCAGGATATGTTTTATAACGACGTTGGACCACATGTATGAAATTACTTCGAAGTCACAAAGGTTTGAACCTGCAAATGGCCGCTTGTGGCTATATATATATTTTTTTAACATAAACCACTTTTTACAAGAATTGTGGCTTTACTGAAATTTACTGCAGTTTAACAAAGATGCTAACCCCTCAGGGGCTCATTCAAACGCCAAGCCCCTGTAGGAGGGTCCAGGGGCATCCTAACACAAAGGAACATATACTGAAATGTATAAATTTGATATATCATCAATAAAATAGAGCCTTACAGCCACTTCACACGTCATACTACCATTTCCATGTATTTGTGCGGACAAAACAGCAAACAAAGGATTTTGCTGTTTGCACATTAGGAAACACTTTTAAACTCTAACGTTCAATATTGTAAACTGCGTTATCAAATTTAAAATATACAAGGAAACCTACTAAACAGAAGAGCATGTGTTAACCTATTTTCTGTTCCAAAATTAAGAGAAGTAACATACTGGGAAAT
This sequence comes from Etheostoma cragini, assembly GCF_013103735.1. Lineage (NCBI taxonomy): Eukaryota > Metazoa > Chordata > Actinopteri > Perciformes > Percidae > Etheostoma > Etheostoma cragini. Next base: position 7,473,634 of record NC_048428.1, on the reverse strand, counting down.
TGTAATTGAAATATTTCGACAAACAAACACATCAACACTTGTAATACATGCCTCTTTATAAATAGTCTATTCCAGTCATGCTGTGGCACCTGTCTGCACAATGTTGTACATGGTCTGATATCAGTTATTGAAAAAGGATAACTTCCAGTTGTGAAGTAACCGTATCTGCTTTTCTATCAATAGCATGGTCTCAGACCAACCTCAAAGGTCATGAGTTGACTCCAAACGTCTTGATCCCGGTAGGCTTTACCCGTAGCTTTAGACTAGGCCTGTAGGAAACTGTATACTGAGCCCCAGAACTGATCAATGCCTTTTCAGCGTGCCCCCACCCAGCACAGGAAACCACATGTGGGCGTCCAACTGCCTGCCCCCAATCCATATCTCTCTGTTTATGTATTTACAGCAAATGAAAAATTCAGACGGAAAGGACGCTGACATCGATTGGCTTGTGGGTACACTTGAGTGACATTTCATAAATCGAGCTGCCTCTTGAAATAGTAATGAGCCGATGGCGATTAGCATTCAGCTTTAATATGGTATGATTGATTCGATATTCAAATTTCACTTGGCCAAGGTTAAATATTGAAGATAAGCATATGAAAATCCCACAACGCCTTTTATGCTACTTATTTGTCAATGAAAACCATGCTATAAACTCACTCAAGCCTCCCTGCTGATGGGTCATTGTAAAAAGAAATGTGTTGCAATGAAATGAGCTCTGTTTTCTTTGCGAGGTGCGGTGTCTATTTGGTACTTGAGGTGGGAAAAGTGGAGCTAGTTTTCCCTTCTAAGTACATTAATTTAGGTAAATAGATATCTAGACATGAATACATTTGGCAATTAAGAAATATTTACTTTTCTAAAGAAAGCAATGTTGCGTGAATTCATGGGTTCTTTGGTCATATCAAATCTGTGTTCATAATGCTTTGCCTAGGGTGCACATGTTGCTGTAAAAACCAAGGACACATTGTAGGTAGCACACACTTAGTATTCCAGCCCTGCATGCAGAGAGAGATTGCACCTGTACAAGCTGTTAGGTGATGTCTGTGTCACTTGAATGATCAGTATCTGTAGCCAAGCATTTCCTTGAGGTATGGAATTGGTTGTCTCAGGAAAATCTGATTAGTCACCGCTGACAATGCGAAGACAAGGAAATTACTTTCTTGTGCATATCATTAAAGGAAAATCAATATGACGAATGTGGTGGGGGCTCAGGCTATTTATTGTGGCTGAACTAAGGACAAGGCAGACTCACTTTGCATTGGCCTCTTCTTATTCCATTTAATTTGTTCTCAAGACGTAAAAAAACAAACACCAAATGGTTCCGAGAGGGCTCAAGCCCCAACCTGCCATTTCCTTCCTTTACCATGTGACTGTAAAAGTCACCAACTTCTTTCAACTCTAACATGCGACTTAATTACCTCAAAATAAATTAACTCATGAGGAAATGCAAGCGGTACTTCAAGGTGAGACCTTCTCACACTTGTCTCCTTAATGCTCTCATTATCTGCAGGGATTTAAATTCAAGGCCCACACCACAATGTTGCAAGACAGACTAATTGAACTAATTATTCATTTATGGTTTTGTGGTGCTTCAAAAATTCAAAGGGTCAAGGTATTTTTGTAAGAGAAACGTTTTTGTGAATAAGGGCACATCAATTGAAAGGACATGTTGATAATTTCATGTTGAGAACTCTTAACTGTGTTTCAATACTAAAGCACAAAAAGGTTGCACTGTTTTAGATTAAAAAATACCTTCATCAAACTTGTCAAAGACACTGAACAGAGCTTACTACAACATGAAAATAACAAATAAATAGCATATCATCTACATTATCTATATGTCCATCATAAGTTGTGTAAACATAAAAACCTAACATAAAAGAGCATAAACATTAAAAGTGGCATTAAAGTGACTGTATGATGTTTTGCTGCAAATAACATTTGCTGTTAATTCAAATCTGTATTTGTGACTCTCCAACAACATGAGTAAACATGTGATGGCATCATTAACATTCACCTATTGACAGAAGATTCTCTTAAACTAGAGCTGGTGAGTAGGATCCACATTGCTGAAATCTACATATTACTCCATATATCCTGCCACAACATTTTCCATTTCCACCCAAGCCTGGTCTGTCTAGTATTAACCACTCTCCCTATAAGCGATGACGGTGTTGAAATGGAACTGGTGGGTGGGATTTAATATCCTTGAAAATGAAAAGTTTGATGCATATGGTGTGTAAAACAAAAACTCTCATGCGTCGGCCTCATCCTATCCATGCTGTAGCCCAGACAGTCATCCTGCATGCTTCCCTAAACAAGCTGTTCTTCATTCCCTCGGCACCCAGTGGGCTACAAGCATACAGGCATACAGGCCGCAAAGCCACGTCATTCAGCTGACCCGCTGCGGTTTCCTCCCTATGTTCATATCCACATTTATTTGGGACTATTTATGTATCTGCATTATAATCCGAGTTAAACTTACATATTTCATTGACCACACTGTGTGGCAAAGCATGTGGCTCCAGCGTGATTACGAAAGACCCATTTTAATTGCAACTTATTTCATTAACAGAGGGAATTCAAGCTATGGATAGAAAACAGCTGCATGATCACACATTCTTGATTATTTCATTCCATGGAGAAGATTATAAAATATAGACAGAGGTGCCATACGTCATCTTGTAAGATTAAGATGACATCATAGACAAGGCAGGGAAACTGTCAGAAAGAGGACCGACTATAATAGAGAGCTTGTTCTTAGAAAAGGGAAAGAGTTCATCCTAAAGATTAATTGGTTTGAGAGAAAGGTACCATGTTTCTGAGTTCAAGGTATGACATTTAGAGCCAACAAGGGAGTGAACTTCATTATTAAGATTTATGAAAATGATTCAGGTAGAAAATTCCATTCACCCTTCCTATTATTAATTCCATCTTAAAAAGCAAATTGAATTAAGTGGTGCATTATTCTGTAATTATGATGTCCATATAGTTCTTTAGAAAAAGTGACTGATGCTAAGTAAAAGAGATGCAAAACGCAAAACACTCTAACCTCACAAAATGGAACATGAATCAGCTTTGTACTGGTAACTCTTTGTTGTTTAAGTAATAACACATAATTGAAGAAGGAAGCTCAGGCTATAGAGTTGTCTTCCTCAGCACAGTGTTGTTGGTTTCTGTAAAGCCAGCTCTGACCATTAGTACACAGGGGAGATGAGGAGTTATTGAACCATTATTGATTGTGCACTAGGAAAGTCTGGTGATATATACGTATTGTCCTTTTCCAAGGTAAGCAACCAATAAGTATCAGAATGGCTGAATTCTATACTTCTGTTATTGTAATTATGATAGTTTATCATTTCCTTACTTTTGGAGATCGCTTTTCAGCAGTGAGCCAAAGAAAAGGGGTCATAAATCAAAAAAGCTATAATCTTCCTATTTTGTCTTGTATGTCATGCTGCGTTCCAGACAACCCGTGACTCGTGTTTTCACAATCTTCTAACCTAAAAAGTGCCCTGGAACGGCAGTCAAACCCGTGACTTACTACTCGTGAACTTGTACCAGATGGGTGTACTCCCAGTCACAGTTTTGACGTCACACACACAAACAACAATGTTGACCCCTGTTGATGCTGTACAGACGCCAGTGAATAACAGTGACAAATAGAAATAAATTGACATAAATAGGAAACGTAAAGTAATTCCGCACATTGTTATCAAAACAATACACAAACAATTGTGTACTTCTACAGGTTGTGTTTATTAAATGAAGCCCAAAATAGAAATTGCTAATATCAGCTAGTAACGCAAGCTAGAAGGCTTTCTCGTGACTTTGCCTGGAACGCTACCAAGTCGTGAGTCGTGACTTAAAGTTGTAACTTACATATTTGATAGAAATACATTTTTATTCATTTATTTTTGTATAATTAAGATACAGACACACGCGATTATGCATTTATAAAAGGCAAAGAGAGAAAAGATTAACAGAAACAGCCATCATGCAGTCACTCTTTGTGTTAACACCACACAAAAGCAGATAAATTACGTTGTTCCCGCTTTGACAGTGGAGGGCAATAAAAACACTGCGGCCATGGTGCCATGACAATTAATGGGCTTTTTAAAGAATCTTCGGACACTGACATTTTGACACAGTATGTAGCAATAATAGTTTTAAGATTGCATCATTAACGTTATCATGTTCCCTCTTCACATTGGCTTTAAATCGGAAATACTGCTAAATAGGCGCTGTATGAATTACTTTAAGTTATGGTGGATCGCTCATTCAAGGTAAGGGTTTAGTTTTGTTTCATATTTTCCATTTTCTGTTTAATTTTGTAGTCTCCCCCAATGTGTTGTCTGGGTTTACTCACGGTCTTATATTTTCCCACCTGTGTGATTACCTGTCCCCACCCCAATGTGTTGCACCTGTGTGTCATTGTCTCCTCTGCCTTGCGTGTTAAAGTTCTGTCTTCCCCTGTCCCCAGTCCAAGTTGTCTGTTTACAATGAGTACAGCTTTTGAGCATTTTTCCTTGTGTTCATCTTTGCCTAAGTTTTTAAATTCTGGATTCCCCTTTGCCAGCTGATACTGGTCACTGTTTGTTCATTGTTAAATAAACTATTATAGTGTACATTTTTTAAGTCGTGCATTCGTGGGTCCATTTCCTTTGGGCGTGATAACCTTTAAATGTTTGTAAGGGTGGCCTATAGCTCACTGAGTAAGTGCGCTCGCCCCATGTTGGCTGAGTCCTGCAGCAGCTCCGGTTCGAATCCAACCTGCGGCCCTTTGCTGCGTGTCATCCCCCATCTCTCTCTCCCCCTTTCACATCACTGTCTCTATCTAATAAAGGGGGAAAAAACCCTGAAAAAAAAATTCTTTAGAAATCTTTGTAAGCACATACACGTTTTAGCGTATTCCCTTTTACATGTTCCAGTCCTCCCGTTATTATAGCCCGAGTGCATACTCAAGCCTACTAACATTGTTGCTTGGGGGCATCAATGTTAAAGCTGAAGAAAAGAAATTTACAGTACTCAGCTTACATCGTCATTGCTCCAGCAATTATCAGGGGACAGAGAGGGGTTGCGCAGAGTTCAGAAGGAACTCCGGCAGAGTTGCCTCCATCTGCTGAGGAGTATCAGGTCCTTTGGAGTGTGCAGGACTCTCCTCAGGGCTTTTTATGACTCTGTGGTGGCCTCTGCCATCCTTTATGCTGTGGTCTGCTGGAGAGGGGGCAGCTCGGACAGGGACAGGAGCAGACTCAATAGACTGATCAGGAGATCAAGCTATGTCCTGGACTGTCCTCTGGACTCCATAGATGAAGTGTGGGAAAGAAGGATGTTAGCTAAGCTGACATCCATCATGGCCAACACCTCTTCCCCCTTACATGACATTGTGGGGTCCCTGAGCAGCTCCTTCAACAGCAGACTGATACACCCACAGTGCAAGGAGAGGTACCGCAGGTCGTTCATCCCGGCCGCTGTCAGACTCTACAACACCTGCGCCACCTGATATGTTGTAGTTTATGTTCCTGTTTCAATTACCCACCACTCGCCATGGCTACATTATTTCTTTATTTGTATCATCTGTATATTTTCCCATTACGATTACTCACTTTTTCAACATTATTCATATTATCATATAGACAGGGATGGCTGTGGCTCAGTGGTAGAGTGGTTGCCTGCCACTCGGAAGGTTGGTGGTTCGTGAGCAGGTGGCACCTTGTACAGCAACCTTGGCAACAGTGTGCGATTGGTGGTTAATGGTTCCTGTACTATGTAAAAGTGCCTTGAGTAGTTGTTGAGACTAGAAAAGCGCTTTATAAAAACAGTCCATTTACATATTATGTTCACACTTCAATATGAGTTATATTATGGTATGTATTATTTAATTTCATATTATTCAAAATAATTTCATGTCACTTACGTACGTTGCAATATTTTTCGTACTACGGCTACTAAGGGTGCACAATATATCTAATCAGTATTGTTATCGCGATATCAGGTTGCTCGATATCATTATCGAAAGTCTCGAGATAACTTTTTTATTATGCGTCCCGTCCGACACGCAGACGGAGGTCTGAAGGAAAATGAAAATTGAGCGGAAGTGCGTAGGAGGGTGGAGCCAGGCTAGCGTCGCGCCTCCGCTGGAACATAACTCAGTGAAGAAATAGACAGACAACAAAACGAAGCAAAAGAAAAGAGCTAAAGAAGAGAGAGTGAAGGGAGCAAAAGAAAGAACACAAAAGTAAGAAAATGAGTGTTGCTCAGGGAGAAGACAATATACCAGAGGTTGAAGAGGAAACTTTAGTGGCCAAAAGTAATCCTCCTCCTCGGTAGCCTGGAAATACTTTGGCTTTAAACCAACAGATGTTGCACAGGCTAATATGCACTATGCACATTGTGTGGAATGGTGGTAAGCCGCTCAAAAGGCAATACAAAAAACCTATATTCGCATCTTAAGAACCACCACAAGCCACTTTACGATGAGTGCATGAAACTACTACCCCCCCAAAAAAACACAGCTAACGTTAACAAAACAAGCCTCGCTAGCGAGTGCTTTTGCTAGTGGCACAAAGTACGAGAAAAACTCTAAGAGGCATACCGAAATCACCAATGCTATAACATACTATTTGGCCAAAGATATGATGCCCATCCACGCAGTGGAAAAAAAAGGCATCAAGAAGCTTCTGGATGTACTAGACAAACGTTACCAAATCCCATGCCGCAACTATTTCTCACAGATAGCTATCCCAGAACTTTATGGACAGTGCCGAAAGGCGGTGCAGGCAGAGTTTGGAGTCGGAAGGATTGAATATTTTTCATCCACGACCGTCCTGTGGTCCAGCCGCACTACGGAACTGTACATAAGTCTCACTGTGCACTATATTACGCCCGAGTACGAACTCGTCAGCAAATGCCTTCAGACTTTTTACTTCCCAGAGGACCACACGGGCAAAACATCTCCGCTGGTCTAAGGGATGCCCTGGATTCATGGGGGTTGCATCCAGAGCATCAGGTAGCTATAACGACTGACAACATGAGCAATATAAAGAAGGCTGCGGAACTCAACAAATGGCAGAGGCTACAATGTTTTGGACACATGTTGCACAATGCTGTTGGTAATTATTAAATTATTTGTAACTTTCATTAAATGTATAAGGGATAGGATTTGTATTAGTGTATAAACTGACATAATATTGTATAGATCTCGAAGCTGACACAATCATATATTTATTTTATGTGACACATTGCAATAAAACTGAAAAATGTAGACCCATTTAAATAAACCTTTATTTCTTTTTCATTAGTATTTGTTGCTATAACTTGTTTTAATGGATACAAAGTGCTAATACATGTATTATGCCTTGAGTGATGACCAGTGGTGGAATTTAACTAAGTAGACTTACTCAAGTACTGTACTATGTTGAGTTAATTGTACTTTACTTGAGTCTTTTCATGCCACTTTTTACTCCACTTTAGTTACTTGTTACTTTTCAAATTTAGATTTTTTTGCACACAAAACAGTTTATAAAATAAAAAGTTTTATTATAAATGTAACTACACACAGCCATATAACGGCCTATAAGTCCAGCTGAAATGATTAGACCATTAAACACACAAGTATTTACACTTTCTACATTGTGATGATTTTTCAGCTTTGAGTACTTTTACTTTAATACTAACATTATATACATTTACCTGATGATATACTTGCATGCTTTTGCAGGACTTTTACTTCTAACAGAGTAATTTTACAGTGTGGTATTAGTACTTTTACTGTTCTATAAACAATAAGCTCATTTATTTATTTTATACTGTACAACCAGTAAAACATGTCCTGTTCTGTAGTAGACATGGTTATTATTTATTTATTAATGTTGTACCAGTCCAATATGACTGTCTGTTGAAATAAACCTTGTGTTGTAAGAATTTGTTTTAATTGTTATTAATCTATTTTTATGCGTTTTCCCATAACTTTTGTTATTTTACATATGTTTAAAAATATCGAAATTAATATCGATATCGCAATATCAAATTTTTTTCAATATCGTGCACCCCTAACGGCTACCTCACTTTACAATATTTTTTGATAATGCCACTTTACATTCATTCAGTACTTTTTGCACAGTCTGTTTGCTGGGTTTTTTACTGTGGAAAAAATGCTGCTGTAATAAGTGAATTTCCCCATTGTGGGATGAATAAAGTATTATCTAATCTGATCTATGGAAGACTGAAAAACGCCTGTTTATGAAAATGCTGGGGGGGGGGGATATTTGAAGAAAAAAAAATCATGAAAAACTGCAGCCAATATGTCTGCTTTAAAATGTTTAAAATAGATCTAACATTCACTAAAATGATCTTGTAAATGTGTGCACACACACACACACACACACACACACACACACACACACACACACACACACACACACACACACACACACACACACGGTCTGTATGACTCCTATGATGCAGTAAAGAGTATGAGTGATGGTGATGGCAATTAGAACCATTATTTCCTAGAGATGGAGTGTGAATGACAATGTTTCAGAATGTCAAGACCACAAGCCAGCATTTTTTTTCTATCGGACCTTATTCAGTGGAAGAAGCCAAAATCAATTTGAGATTTATTTTGAGCCATATTTGCCTTAATTTGCCATCTGTCCTTGTTTAGAAAGGGGTATCTGGATTCAGATGAGAGCGTCACAAATCTTCCTCAAAGTCCTGCTTTTCAAAGTGCTGGAAGGCCCAGAGAGGACTGACATGTGTGTTTGATGAGCAAGAAATTACCATTCACACAAAAACCAGCAGCCATTCTTTCCCTCTCTGACTCAACTTTTTTTATTTATTTTTATTTAACAGTTGATATCTATGATGCAACCATTAATCAGTTTTTCACCAGCATTTTCACAAGCATCATTTAACAGTCACATATTATCAGCAGCTAAAAATCTCTTTTAACCACATTGTCATAAGCACCTCTAACACACAAACAAATAAAGCACATAAAAGAGAAGCAATGACAAAAGGTCTGTGCTGAAAAATTGACTGGTTTCTATTTTCGAGTTTCAAGGTGAGGACTGTCGTGGAGACATCAGGTTTCTTATTACTTGGCTTAACAGGCTCCCTTATTAAGGATTCTGGTTAGAAGCATCTTCTCCGAGAATCCTAATTAGTGTGACTTTAACAAAAGACAGAGGACTGTGCCATCTGCCTCACATAACGAGGATTCCTCACTAATTAAAAACACCTAGGAGAGCAGTTAGAAAGTAATACCTGGTTACGTTTGTAAGGTTAAGGAGATGTATTGAACATGAAAACGAGTAATACTGCTATAAGTTCCTCCTTTAGAATGGCAGCCATTGTCTCTTTGGGGAAACATCTGCATGACAAAAACATTTTTCCTCTTTGTGCACCTGAATTAGATAGAATAATACTTGTGGTGATAGTTCCACCAACAAATGTAATTCCAAATACTGATGTATGGTACATTAAGTTTGTATCTATAAATTGCAGGAACGACCGTCTGTCTGTCTGTCAGTCCATCTGTGTGTTATGCACATATCTCTTGAACTGTGATTTAAAACTTGACAGGTGTCAAGTGTCACTACAGGCAGGATGAAGTGCAGTGCACTTTGACGTTGTTTGGATTCATAATGCCAAAGATATTGTTAAATATCGAGGTAAACGTAGCACACATTTGCTTTTGCCGCTGGCCACTCCCCCTCTCACCCTGCACACTGAGAGGAAACAGCGCTGGACCAGAGACAGAGAGGGTCGAAGAAAGCAGCGGAGCTTTGGCAACTAAAATGGGAAATACACCTCAAACCCACAAAAATGTGCAAAGTAGCACTACTTGAATGGAATGCTTCCAATGTTACTAGCTATTAGCTACATGATTGCTGGGTATACCAAACTTTCTTTTCAATTTCCTAGAACACAAGCGGATAACTTAAAGGAAAATCGCAACTGTGTGGAAAAAGGTTTTCGCTCAGAGGAAACTCAACAAAAAGCTATTTGCCAACACAAAATTTCAAACAAAAGCCAGACAGTATTTACTAATAAGTTGCTGTGAGCTGTAGCCTACATTCATCACTTCTAACCAGAGGCAGAATATAAGGTAATCTCAGAGATTATTCCTTCACAGCGCTGTGCAACGCGAGAAAATCTCAGAGCTGAACCGAGCAGACACAGCACTTTCCATCAGAATCAACCCGGGTTAATTAAGTCTAGTGCTAACTAATAACATTACGGTCGCCAAAATACCCCGCGAATCAAATCCCCTCCTTCATCGTTAACTGTCAAGCCACTAAACCTGTGTGGAAATTAACACCTCTGCTGAAATGTTAACTTTGTTAACGATCATATCACACACACGCAGTTCTGGTGGTTGATTAACGCAGATATTTGCTGATCAGATCTCATAACGGGCCTGGTGGATCGCGCACTGCCATGGGTCCATGACGCTAATGTCTGCAATAAAGTCAACAATTCATGCCGGGTCTGGGGGGGGTCTGGGGGGGCGCTACCGTTGTTGCGGGAGGGTACGCCGGTAGTTCTAAAACGATTATTAGACTATGAAATATGCCAATTCTGATATGTTCATATAGCCTACTCAAAACAGACAGGGCAACCTAACGCAGACAGGTTAGCTTACCGTTTTTAGGTGATACGCCATGTTTGTAGTCCAGCTGCAATATGCAAACTGTAGCTTGCAAACTTTGCATTCAACTTTTTCCCGTTATCTATTTTTGTAAAATGCTGCCACACTGCCAATGTCTTCAACATGGTAGAGGAGGACTGACTGGAAATTAAACACTCACAATTAAATAAATATCCAGCAAACCACTAAAACAAGGCTTTCTAGTTCTTTCTTCAATCTGTCCCCAGTGGGTCGGGCTAATGATAATCGAATAAAAAAGAAAACAGGGGGGGGGGGGTTCTGAAGACATAATATTGCCTGCTCTGAAAACACCCTCATTGGCAATTAGTGCATTCCACCCGTAGACAGTTACGTTCTGTGCTTCCACCTGGTGAAATTAACACGAAAAAAAAATCAACCAATCAGAATTTTGGTTGAGCCAGAACGTATCATCCGATAAATCAACTAGTCGACTTTGCGATGATTTAATCATTTATTGGTTGCATCTTCAAATGGTGAAACGTCACCTTCCAAACTACTCAACCTTTCAAATAATGACAGGTCATAGATAAAAGGTCTCATTGCACAATAAACAGGTCCCAAAAGAATTTTACCCAGTAAGGCGCAAAGAAAAATTATGTAATTCTTTAATTGATAGTTGAGGCTAAAAACTTAGGATAAATTTGTTGAAATTAATGTGTTCAGTCCTCTGTGCATGTCATAATAAGGAGGAAAAAAAGTGGGTCAGTAAGTGTCAGGCCACAACAGCATCCAATTCCACTCAATTCTGCATATGTCTAATAGGATGAAAGGAAGGAAAATGAATCTGACCATTAAGTGTTTTGTTGATAATTAAGGTACACGTGCATGTGCTTCACTTTCCTGCTGTAAGCGCAATGACCATAAATTAAATAGGTTTACATTGCCATTCCTATTAAAATATAGGTTTATACTGCTAAAGCTAAATGCATGACATGGATCACACACACACACAGCAGATGCCCTCTAGACAAAGGTTTAATTTGAGCACATTCATTACCTTTTAATTGCCTCTAAATGCAATGTGACCCATCACATCAATAACACTATTTTGCAAAAGGAGAAATGAACCTAAGCTGGGTTACACTGTGTATGCACAGTATTTATATTTGTGTTTGTGTGAATGCATGCATGCACTCACATAATTGTATGTATGATGTTTGTATGTGGGACTGTTTTTTAAAGGTGGAGTTGTTTCATTTGTGAAGTAAAGAGGACAAGGTGTGTGCAGGGTACAAACAGTAGAAGGTGCTTTGTGCTCTGAGCTGAAGTAGTCAGTGAGTTTTTAAAGGAGTGGATATTACCACGATAAAGGTGAATCAGAATGTGGTTCAATTTAATCCCTCCTGATTACACACTGTTGTTCTCTACCTAAGCTTGCCAGCCATGCTGATCTTAGACATTCCCCCTGACCTTCAGTCTGCACAGAGGTGGCATCCTGCTGCCTGATACCCTTGTACAAGAACATTTGATTAAAACAGCATAACCAAACACCAAGCATCTTTTAATATTATATTTGGCATATTCTTGCCAGCATGCCAGAGCATATAATATGTTGAACCCAGATAACTTCTGCAAAGTTTGTACCTGAGTAGAGTCATAATAATAAACAGCTCTCTCTGGGTATTGGAGGGAGCTTTAATCCACCAACCCAATCAGGCCTTTAACAGAAAATTCAACCTTGGCTAATTGCATCAATCAGACTAAACACATGAAGCAACTTTGCATTTTGGTAGCTATAAATGTCAGGAAGACGTAGAAATAAGTTATTCTTTGATTTTTACCTATTTACGTAAAAGAGTCAACTACATGGAGCACACTCATGTTTTGGTATTGAGCACAGCTTTGATTTTGCTATTAAAGAGACACTTTGGACTTCCTTCTGAAGTTGTAGTCATAATTTCTTGTGTAAGTGTTTATACCCAACAGCAACATGTAATTTGGGCATCAAAGTAAATTCTTTGTGTTTCAATTACTTGGCTTGAGACAATTCTTTCTAAAGCAATGTATTATGAAATATTCCTAGTATGTGATTAATTCACTGTCATTATCTCAAAGCCTTATACAGTAAACATATCTGGACTTTAAATCTTTAGATATGGCCAACAGTTGCCTAAACATACAGAGTACAAACTAAACCATCGCAAGCCTCTAATCTGTAATAGACACTCTCCCAGATTGACCTGCAACAGGAGTGTGCTAAAGGTTATTGTGTATGCACTTTATAACTGTCTGGAGTTTGTGATAGGCTCTATTTCACACATTTGGCATTGATAATGGAGCACTCTTAAAAAAGGGGTGATCGATAGAGAACACCCATCCAAGCCACTGTGCAAAAAAACAGATCCAGGAATTCCCGGTTTAGAGACATAAAAATGTCTATACTAAAGAAAGTAACTTATATTGCTACAGCCAAATGTGGCACTGAGTTTACAGTCCCTCCAGCATTCCCTCAAATCAAACTGCAGCTTCCCTCACCAGACATCTATTTTGAACTCTGGCCATCCATCCATCCATCCATCCATCTTCATCCGCTTATCCTAGTCGGGTCGCGGGGGCAGCAGCTCCAGTAGGGGACC
>NC_048428.1:7445096-7460277 GCF_013103735.1 Etheostoma cragini | reverse complement strand
CCTTTTCGTCACAACGGTGCGATAAACAGAATGTAATACCGCACCCGCTGCTCCGATTCTCCGACCAATCTCACGCTCTATAGTCCCCCCACTCGCGAACAAGACGCCAAGGTACATAAACTCCTTCACTTGGGGTAAGGACTCACCTCCTACCCGAAGAAAGCACTCCATCGGTTTCCTGCTGAGAACCATGGCCTCAGATTTAGAGGTGCTGATCCTCATCCCAGCCGCTTCACACTCGGCTGCGAACCGATCCAGTGAGTGCTGAAGGTCACAGGCCGATGATGCCATCAGGACCACATCATCCGCAAAAAGCAGCGATGAGATCCCGAGCCCACCGAACTGCAACCCCTCCCCGCCCCGACTACGCCTCGATATCCTGTCCATAAATATTACAAACAGGATTGGTGACAAAGCGCAGCCCTGGCGGAGGCCAACCCTCACCTGGAACGAGTCCGACTTACTGCCGAGAACCCGGACACAGCTCTCGCTTTGGTCAACTCTGGCCATGTTGTTCATAACGGCACTGCAGACCTATGCTGTGAGCTGCATACCTGCATCGCCATTACATTTGAGTATTGCCAGCAACATAATTAATTAAAGTCTAATATTGCCTTGTCTGGAGAATGTGGTGGTCTAAGGGGTTGTTAACAGAAAATCAAGACCAGAGCCCCTTCCTGGATCTAAGAAAATGACTCTTAACTGTAAGGCGCAATTAAGTGGAAGAGCAGTGTTACCTGGTATTGAGTGTCTGCAGGGAAATCTTCAGTACAGCTACACTCCTCTTTTCCACTCAGTCTGTCAGCACTCATATCACAGTGTTGGACACAGTGGTGACAGGCAATTGTTCAGGTTAGATTTTCTGAGGGATTGCTTCCGTGTATAAATGCTGATCCTATGATGTAATACTCCACAAACAGTAACTACTGTACACCTCTGCAAGTTCATGGTTCTCGTTTCTAAGATTTTGTTTTGATTTTGCAACTCTGGTGTTAAGAACTTAATGCTATGATGCTCTCAACTTCACAGATATCACTTGTCAGTCACTGTGTCCAGTAGTATAAAATCCTTTGTATTAGACTGTCTTTTATTGTAGACAGTGTTCAGATTATTTTTTTGTTCATTAAAAAATTACTGATACCCATCACTACCTGGGAAAAGGAGCAATTTCCCAGGGAAGACCTACCAGAAACTGAGGGAGAAATGTGTGTTTTCGCCCTGTGAGAGCCCAGGGCATACATTCACTGCACCTTTTATTTAATTTGTGCAATTTAAATATGTAATGCAATAGGAAATCACATAATAAAATGCATAAAACATAGTACAGTCTAGGTGGGGGACATGCATGGCAGTGATACAGCTGATTTGCCCCTGCTAAACTAAGTGCCACCAAGTACACACTAGAAATGTTTAATCCAAAGGTAAACTCAAAAGATAAAATTGCCATATAAGCTCGCCGGAGGTAAGGTTTGATTTTAATAAACACAACACCACAACCCCCGGGGCTCATATTTATTTTATTTTTTTATATAATATATATATATATATATATATATATTTTTTTTTTTTTTTTTAGATATATGTATATATATATATATAGTGCTGTACTCACATTTGTCTGCTGCATGTGATGGAGAGTTCTGTTAAATATAGGTTGATTAAAGTGTCTCTTTCCCATTACAGCATTTTTAATACACAAAAGTCCTGTGTATATGGCTGGTTGCATACACTTGCTTGTAGGTAAGTTATTTTAGTTCTACTAAATGTACTGAAAACAGGACACGTATGGGTAATGATGTTTTAAGACTTAAAGAATTCCACATTTAAATATTAAAAACATGTCTCCTGTGACCCTCTTGCCAACCAGGAACACAGAGGTTTGCTTTAGTCATCTCTGCACCTGGCTGTGCAGTAAGTACACTGCAGTTTCCTCATCTCAACTCAAATGGCTGTCAAGCCTCTGTGCAACAATGATGTCAATATTTATTGGCATAAATGTATCACATTGGCTTGTTTTATTGCTGCAGTTTTTTCACTACTGAACTGACTACTTCAGTCAATTAATTTCTTGTTTGGATTGTTGACACTAAACTGCAGGATAAGGTATAGAAATGCAGCCGTGACAGGTATAGCAATGAATTGAGTGGTTTCTCGATGAAAGTCGACCAGTGACTTATGTTCCCCCTCCTCAGTCAAGCCATGCCACAAACCTTTAGAAACTTAAAACTACTAGTTTTATGAAACTACTAACTATATTGTCTGTTTGTTTTTCAATGCTAAATCCAGAGTTTAGATAATTGACAGTGTTAGTCAATAAAGTGTCCCAGTTCTAGGAATAGAAAAATTATCTAGGCTGGCGATTCCAAAATCTTAATTTTGACTGAAATATTTTAATTTTCACTGTAAATGCATATCAGTTTCAAATATTGGTATCATTTTGGTTATATTAACTACACATAATAGTTTTGGCCTTAAAAAACAAACAAAACAAAAACAAAAAAACAGTAATGGTTGATCCTTACCCAATACTACACAAAATACTGTACACAACACACAATAGATAATTTATTTTAAAGTATACTGTATTTTGCAGTTATTAATCAAGGAATCATCATACCTTATCATTTGTTACTATCAAGAATTTATATAATAAGTTTAAATGTAAATGTGCTGTATTTATATAGCGCTTTTCTAGTCTTAACGACTACTCAAAGCGCTTTACATCTACAGGAAACATTCACCATTCACACACATTCATACACTGTGGCCGGGGCTGCCGTACAAGGTGCCACCTGCTCATCAGATACACACTCACACACATTCACACTCCGATACGCAGCATCGGGGGCAACTCGGGGTTCAGTGTCTTGCCCAAGGACACTTTGATATGGGACTGCAGGGCCAGGGATTGAACCACCAACCTTCTGATTGGCAGCAAACCACTGAGCCATATTACCGTTAGATGTAAATAAACTGACATTTTGTATTTATTTTAGATCTCACCATAACCCTATGGAGCTTTCTTACTACCATCTACAATTAATTTAGCTTTTTTTGTACCTGTATTCATTAATTTGTGCATTATCTTGTGGGACAGTAGTCCTCAGTATGTAGTGCCGATGTGGTACACAGCTTTGACCTTACAGATAGATAAGAAACAAAACAAACATTGTGAAACGTAAATTCAAATGGTTATATTCTAATAGTGTTTTTAGAAATGAAGCACCATATGCTTTTGCCAGAATCCACAACACTACTGACTCTGAATTACTTAGTCTTAAAAGATTAACCTGATGCTTATATGTAATTTCCCACAATTACATCCTAAGACCTGCAATATCCAGATGGCTTATAAGGATGAAAATAAATTGCAAAGGAATCTATTTTAATGAAAGATAATACCACTGTCTTAATTTCACAGTGAGCCAAGTACCTTGAAATCAAAGCATCAAAAGTCACACACTGAAACCACATGTTATACGTAGTGATGTGATTGTTTTGAGTCCAAGTCCTTTACCTGGATCAATCTCACCTCCGGGAGCTGATTGTAAGTTCAAGGAAGGACTTTGCCTTCCTCGGAGCAAGTAAAGGCCACAGTCCTGTTGATCCATAAGGAAGAGGAAGTGGACTCATCAAAGCCTTCCAAGGTCTTTGAAGGTACCATGTTTGGCCCATCCCAATCCCTTACAAGACACCGCACTGAAGAAAAGATAAAAAAGAAAGTTCCAATAACCTCCCTCACAGTGCAGTTGGTGCAGGGATTATGTAGGAATTAAGGTAATTTGATAGAGAGCTGAAAATGTATCAAATGTTATTCATGAGTAGAATAATCAATAATCAACTTTAAAATAGGTTGTGACTTAGCGCTGGGCGGTATACCGGTATTAATTTCCCGTATGATAAGATTTTTTCATACACCGTAATACCAATGGATTGCCACAGAGAGCACTGCGGCCAAAGTAATCCATGAGAGAACTGCGGACCCTTCTTACTCAAGGTAGTAACTTTATAACTCCACAATTAATAACCCACAACTAACTCTCAAAGACAGGATAAAACACCATAGGGCACAACAATGTGCGTGCTATGTGAAATACAATTTGTAACACTAATCATTTTACGTTTACATTGCCAAACGACATAGTGGGGAACATCAGAGCTGCTAGCTAACTAATTCTTACGATTTAAGTTTATTTTACTACTTTGCTTTTTGCATAATAAAAACAGTTTTGATTCTGTAATTGTTTCATGCATTCTCCTTCATGTAGATCAAAGCAAACCCTTTAGTAATCAATTTTAGTAAACATGACGATACTATAAAAAAACAAGTACGTTCTATGTGTACTCTTGCCATTAAACTATATAAGGGCCCAGCCAAACAAAAGAAGGAAAATACCCGATATACCGTGAAACCACCAGAATCTTAAAAAAATACCATGATACAAATAAGTTGACTGTATGTGAATACAGTGCTAGATTTGTTGATGTAATTTGGGCAGCTCCCTTCAGGGATTACTTCACAGAAAATGTTGAGAATTTCAGCTCCAAAACACTTTCAGCCACATGTGGAGGTGTTGATTACCTTAGCACTCAGATCCTGTTGGTATGGAATTCATTTTTATCAGGCCCTGAGGTATTAACTAAATTGTCTAATATTTCCATCTTTACTGCTTTAGCCTCTTGCACACTTAATCAATCCAGGCACTACTCCCTTTCTATATCCATCCACTGTTATAGTAACTCTGAAATCACAATTTGACTGCCTCTGCCTGAACTATGTTTAGCCATAGTTCACTGGTTATTTATGGTTACTTACAAGTTAGCCCTCTCCCACCAACACCGCCACCATGACTAAGTAGGCAGCTTCATATTTTATTCATTTAGCATTCTTCTCATCATCTATGTCTGAAAAATGCATTGCCAAAATCAGAAATCAGCCATGATCCAGGAAGAGTGATAAAAAGGAGGCTATATATAGATGATTAATTACTATCCCAGGGAAAAACAGCTTTTTGAATATTTAAATGGGACTTCTCTGGTGGAAAGAAAGAAGAATTCCCTTCCTTCTTCAAGAAAAGTTCCAATATAGATCAGTTGATTACTTTAAGATCATGTAGCTCATGTAGAGCCATCAACTAGAGAAATGTAGCTTAGTCACACATACATACTGTTCCTTCTTTTATTATTGTTTGAGTATCCATTAAGAGCATGTCCCTCAAGTAAAAGTCTTCACTTTGTGGATTGACATGGCTTCGAGTTTGTGGCAAAACATCAAATGCAAACAGGTGTTAGTAAATCTGCTGCCTCTTGGCTCAGTGCCTAATTTCCATAAAAATGATGCATTAACATTTTAACTGAATATTCAGGTCTTTTTACAAGCCCGCTTGGTCGGTCTTGTTAGTCATTCAAATGAAATTATAAAAAAAAAAAGCAGAATGGTAGTATGTCCAAGAGACAGTCTTGGACAGTATGTCCATGTGCAGTACATGAAGACAGCATATGGTATTGGGAATACAGCTCATTCAAGTAGTTGATTGATTGGTGAACCATTGCCGTTTGGCTGTCAATCACACTTTCGCTCCATTGAATGAGACTCAAACAAATGCAAATATTAATATTCATGACAGGCCCATGTTTTTTCTTCAATGTCTTTCTCATGTTGTCTTAGTTCTCTACTGCACTGACTTCTAGGTTTCATGTGAATGTCAGGATAACTTCCAGTTTGATTCTTTTGTACTGCAAGCTACTTCTTGAAAGTTGCTTGTTATTCATACTATTGTAATTCATCCTCGTTAATTCTTTCTGTACCACTGGTGCCAACAATTGCAGATAGTAACATAGATTTGTCAAAACATGTTAGATATCTGTTTTGTTAGGTTTCTCTAAATACGAGTCACAATTTTTTTTTGCTTAGAATTGATATCATTTGACTGACATCAATTGATTCTCTGCCACGATTTTTTGGACCATGACAAAACAAAACAAATTGGCAGTACAAAACCAAGGTTATCATACTTTTGCATTTTTCATTAGTTTTTATTTACTTTTTACTTTTTTTTTTCAAATTCACTTTAGTTTTAAATCAGGTTTGATAGTTTAGTTTTTCTTTTTTATAAATGCTTAGTTTTAGTTTAGTTTTAGTCTTTTTTGTAATATGGGTTTTTGGTCAGGGGGTTCAAAAAGGTCAGAAAAAAGTATTGTGTAATAATAACTCAAAGACATCACACAATTTTAGAAATATGTATATTCACAATGTATTCAACAATAACACCAGCACAAACAATGTCCATATGATGATGAGCACAGATCTGTAAACAGTCTACACAAGACGCTGCAGTGAGTGCAGAATGTGTTTGACGTGTTCCAGGAGAAAAATCTAAATATCAAACAGACTAAAGAAGACAGCCAGGTGTTTTAACTTTGGTTCGAGTGAAGTGGTGAACGTTTATAAGTCAGTGGACTCACACAGTCGTGTAGACATTCTAGTATTAATCCCCATATTAACCCTTGTTCCCTCCCGCTTTTGGCGTGCGTATTTACCAACCAGCTATCGGGTCGCCGGTAAAAGCCCACCTGTAGTGTTCTCTGTGCTGCGGTTGTCTTTCATGCTGCCTGGCCCTACATATTCAAACATCCATGGCCGGAACGTTACCTGGGTTCTAGCTTCTGTTTGGCGTTCTTCTTTGCTTTGTTTAGGTAAGCCTCCTTGTCTTCGTGTGTAATGTAGGCTACTTTCAAATTCGTGGGATGTTCCCCTGTAATAAATTGTCCACGTATTTTACCACCTTCCACTGCAAGGCACTTGTTTTTATCTGACACATACATAATCATTTAAGACTCTGCCACTTTCTTCCGACTTTCAGTACCCCCCCATGAGGCCAAGCTAGGGCACGGACTGTTCAACTTTAGATGGAATCTCTGATTTTTGGGTTTCCTAGTCGGAAACTATGGGAAAATGTCCCATTTGGAAAGAATGTTTTTTACTCTATAAAAGACATTGATAAAGAAGAAAACTAAGGACATTTACTCAATAATTTTACCAAACAGATTTTTTGGCACCTATTGCACTTCACCACAACCATAGAGGCCTCAATGAAGAGAAGGTAGAGCTGTGCAGCACTTGGAAGCACTTTAAAACCTATTTTATACAGTCTGTTTAAAACTCACAGAAGAAAGTAGTAGTGTTTGTGATGCTTTTGGCTCACAAAATTAAATGAGAACCAAAGTCTTTTTTTTTAATAAATCAAGTGAATTTCTAAATTAAAATCGTTTACAGGGTGAATCCAGATTGTGACTTTATAACGATTAATTGTGCAGGCCTACTCTAAATACATGTCTAAATATTGCTGCCTGTTTGAATATCAGATGGAAGGGGGGGAAGAGATAGTTGCTTACAAGATACCACATAGGAACACAAGCCTGATAAACATTCGCCCGATCAGTCTTGTATAGTTGCCTGCCAGTGCACACAGCATGGCACGATGCAACCTGTGACAGCAAAAAAAAGCTCTCTGTCAGCTACCATGATTACACAGTACTGCAATTCTGCAGCCCTCTGTCCTGTATCCTGCTTTCTGCAGCCTTGTTAAAGCCCAGCACAACTGCAATTTACAATAAAAAGAGTTGAAAAAACAAGGAGCCGTCTCTTCTTCACTGGTGTGAAAGAAGCTTCACAACTCACCAGGTGGGCAACATCTGCCGGAGCTGTTTGATTAAAACCCTTACTTCCACCCAAAATCACACCCCATTCCTCTGAATATCTGCCCAAACATATGGGCCACACACTGGCTTTCATGCTACAGCATGATGTAACCTGTTAATGCCCCCAGTCATTCTAGGAAATCATGCACTGCATTGTCAAATAAGGTGAAAATAGAAAATAATTTCCAATTTCATAAATAGCATCAAGGACCCCAAATGACTGCATTTCTTGCCAGTCCATGATAAACTATCAGAAGAGGCATTTACCATTATCCATGACAGGATTTATTGCACTCGAGGCAGCCTGAAAAAACAAATGTGTCTCTATTTTGCCAGAGCAAAAATCAAATTCTTAGTTTACTAACAACAAACATTACTATAGCAGTATGGGCATGAGATGAATCAATATGTCTTAAAAAGGGCCTCGATGTCAGCTGTGGGAGGAATTGATAAAAAAGTGCTAGGCCCAAATATTCAGAAATGCTTTAACAGGGTTCAGGGACACTTTAGTTTGTACAGAGGAGGAAGCTATATTTATTATTTTACATTCAGTGCGTTTCCATGCAGTTTAAAAAAAAAAAACTATCGTATTCCATGGCATGTCCATGTGAGAGTCGCAGTCGTTGATATGACACCATACAACCAAACAGCAATGTCCGAATCGGCAGTTCATCGGCAGCATGGAGCCTGCGGTCCATTTGTTTAACTCTCCGCAGAAGAAGCAGGGGACACTGGGACATAGCTAAACAGGAGAATGTCCATCTCCGGGCCTGTCAAAGTTTGGAAAATCTAACTTGGACCAAAAAGAAAAGCCAGCACTGTAATTCAGCAGTTGCAGGAAATGATCATGTATCCTATTTAGACGCATGTCATCGTAATATATCACTTAAAATGTGAAAAACTTATTTGCATTGTGGCTCTCTGTCTTTAATGTCACAGAGAGGCTGCACAGAGGCACTGTTTACCTGTTCCGCCCACGTGATAGCACTGACTCTACTTTTTCTACTGCCTTTGGGTTCTACCTTACCATTTGCCAAAAGAAAGAAAATTTGGAAGGAAAGGTACTGTCGCCACAAATGGTTAACATGGGAATTGCCGCAAGAGCTGGAACGTCAAATGTTATCCATCACATTGATTAAATTCCTCTTAGCTGGCGTCCTTGACCAAGTAAGTTTGTGTGAACGGATGTGGTGCTAACAGCAGTCCCATGGAGAGTTACTAGACTAATTTGAATTGTACCAAATGGCCATTCTTGTAGAAGTCAATCTGCTCCTAGTAACACCATGTCGCCCTTTCCTCTTGCGCCTCCGGTGTCCAGAGATTGTTCTAATGCCTTAACTAGATTTGGCAAACGGTCCATTTCTGTAGCACACTGGACCTGTTTTTGTCTGTGAGAGATTTTTTTTTTAATTTTGGTATGAAATGTTTATTGATGAGTAGTTTGTGACAAAGGTTTCGGAATTTGTCCATGTGTAAAGCTTGCTAGGGGAAAAATCATTTGGAGGGCAGACTTAAGTACCTAATAAATTTATCAACTTCCATTTGTAGACAGCAGTACGTACAACAACATCTATAGATCTTCCCTTCCTTATTTCCATTTTCACAAATATATTATTTGACATTTCAATCAATATATTGATATATTACATTATATAAATTGTAATTTTCCTAAAAAGAATGATACCAACTTTAAAATATTTCCCAAGCGAGAACTTTGATTCATATAACAGGGCGTTTCTATTATTTGAAGTTCTGCTACAACACATAAAGCACAAGTCCTCTGGTGGCACTCAATCAGCTGTTTATTCATCTTATTAATTTCTCGGGCAGGGTTTAAAGTAAAGATTTCCTTTACACGATTAGTCTTCAGTGGGTGTGCCAACTCTGCGCTAGTATTCCAAAGGCACATCTTACCACAACCCCAATCTCCATCTTAAGTGCCCTCAGCTTTCATTCATGTTGAATTAGCTCGCCTCAAAGCGATTCCACACAACAAGCCTTTTAAGATTAAATGCTCTTTTATTTCTCTGATTACAAACAATTTACTCCATTGAGACACTATTACCTAGATGAAAATGATAAAGATCCTATTTATCACAGAAAGGATATATATTATAGGAAAACATCACATTTGAGTAAAAAATAAAGATGACAATGAGTCTTGATTTGTGATTGTGAAAGGAAAGGATTGATAGAAAACCGTGGGCTAACCTCCCTTTTCAAAAGGCTAATAGTATTAACTGCCTATGAGAAACAAATGCAGATGGATGCTCACATGTCAGTATGGTATTCAGAAGATGGAAGACTTAGCAGTCTAATCAGTGGTTTGGTATGAGCGTTGAATATTTGTCAGAGTTGGTTATAGCAAGATCCAGTCGGTATCAGTTGTTTCAGGCATATAGAGAGACTGATTCATTTTAAGGGATTATTGGGCTCCACCAGTCACCTAATCTTGATAAATTTGACAGTTTAGGGAAAGCCGAAGAAAAGAGCCCAGAAAGATTATTAGGGATAAATATTTTTTTTCTGATTCTGCCCGATTGTAGACCAACAACTAAGAAACTTGCACTAATACATTTTAAAAAACAATAAGTACTTTGGATTAGCTAAGTACCATAAAATGCCCTGTCTCCTTTAGCTATTCTTCGCCTTCCTTGTGATTGAGCTGCCAATCAGAGTTAGGGAGTGGCTTGGGATCCAATCAATCAAGCTGATTGGGAGTGTCAGGAAGTAGCTGCTATAAGCAGCCAGAGGTTGCGCCTGTTGCAAACACCATTTAACCGACACAGCATGTTTAGCCAGCATGATAATTTGGGCAAAGTCCTTGCTCATCTCCTCTCTTAACCTACAGACTCAATGTAACTCAAACTGCTAAAGGCACAGACAATTGTGCTACTAACATGGGCTTCAAATGGCATAACTGACACTGTACTCATATTTTAAGTTCCGTTCATACTGGAAGAAATATTGAAACTGACAACACTAATGTTTTAGCAGTGCTGAGTAGGTTAATGTTGCATCTTTCAAACACACTAGTGATATTAAATGAAAATAGTGTTGTCTAACAGTTAAGCCAGCTTTTGTTTTCCTATTACCAATACATATGGCAGTGTGTCTCAAGGTGTGGAATCCAGCTAAAAATATTGCAAGATCCTACAAGTTTATCAACAGTTTACAAAGAAGGTGGCCAACATACATGGATTTGCACTAGAAATTACATCTTCATTGCAAGGGACGTGTCTTGCATCTGCCTTTGTAATGCTACTGCATTACTTATGTACAATATAAAGGTTAAGGGTCTTAAAATTCCATGTTGCAGTACACCAACACTAAGCAAAACTTAAAATATTTGTGTCTTTGATTTGCCCGTTATCTAACAGAAATTAAACAAGTACCACCTATCCACAAAATGGGTTCATAGCTGAAAACACTGCACAGTGTATTAAGGTGCAGTCGTCGGCACTAGAGGTTGATTTCGTCTCTTATCAAACAATTTAGAACCAAACCTTAATAACTGTAGAGCAAATACTTACAACAATAATATAAAAGTTATGAGCAGAGCTCACAGCCACAGGGAGAGCAGGTTTGCATTGATTACAGTGGCCAGCTTGAGTAGAGAATATGACCCTAGGCCCTAAGCCATCTCTCCATCACTCCACCCTCCCCTCTCAGCTGAACCAGTGCTGTCTGTCTCCCTTAGCTGTCAATAGAGCCTGATGGGCCTTTTAGACACTTATCAATATTTAACCAGCCTCCCCCATTGACTCAGCAATTACTGCCTAATTGATTTGAGATTGATAATCATCAGCACAATAATGGCAGTGTTGGTCAGCTCCAAGTTGTTATAAAAATCCTTGGTGTAAATTTAATGATCTTTTTATGCCACCAGTGTGTGAAGTGGACCGTGGCTGCATGCGTGTGCATGTGTGTGTGCGTGCATACGCGTGCGTGCGTGCGTGCGTTCGTGCGTGCGTGCGTAAAGAATGAATAGTGACTGTACCATGTCAAGGTAGAAGCCTCAAGACGCCAGTAACAAATCCTTTTCCGTCAGTGAAAAGAAGGGTGTGTACATACTCTGGATGTGTTTTAATTTCTTCCTTGGCAAGACTGAAACAAAGACAAAAATTTACATCATTACATGTAATATGTAGTAGTAATGTCATAAGTGATACTGTCTGATATGATCAAATGATTCATAGCTAGCAAGCTCCCCATTGTACGTGGTTAGGCAACAATGACTTTTGTCTTGTAAACACATTCGGTTATTATTGAATGCAACAATTGCATGTTTTCCTAAATAGTTTTGCTAAATAAGTATGCCAATAATTTACTTAGCTAACAAAGCCAGAAACTGTCTGTTTAGGTTAACTGTGCCATCGTTTCCCATTATAAAAAGAGATAAGGGTTAAAGGTGTAGTCCAATTATTGCAATTATGCTTTCATACAGTAAGAATACAAGAAAGATTTTTTTTAAATTGGTCAAATCCAGAAATCCCTATGGTGAAGCTCCAAGAACCCTTGGTCCCATATTGCTACTCAATAGCCTCTTTTGTAAGACCATCCCTACCTGATAAACACTCACACTCCATGCTCCCAGTTTGTATCGCAGTGTAGTGATGTTATGATACACTCAACTTTTGAATCAATACGATTTACGATGTTAAGCATTTACATAAACTGTGCTAAACAACAGATGTGTGCTCTTATCAAAAGTACAACTGAAATAGTATATCAACTTAAATAACCGATAAATAATATATTAAAGAATGGCTGTTTTACTGCTAAAAGCCATGTGCTCAAATTGAAATGATTTATTTAAAATGGAACAAAAAGAACTCCAAACAACAACTCTTTTCACCAACCATTTGATGGCAGAAAGGTATTTAACAACCACAATGAACTCACCACAACCTTACAAGACAAACTCAAAAGCAACACTAAGTCCTGTCACTGTTGTTTATCCGACAGCAGCAGCATGATGTCTCATGATGCAGCTGGTCTGCTTTGTGTCTTTGCTGCAGACTGTTCTACGTCCCGGTGTTACAAAACTTTCCAGTAAAATACAGTCCCACTTTGCACAACAGAGCTGTCAGCATTTTACCAGTCTAACATTACCTGCTGTCTTTTAACTAGAAAAATTGCATCACAATTACATTATTATCTCAACGGGTTGTACTCTTTACACATTTAAACCGATTATTAACCAATTCACGATGCATTGATACATTCCTATTGCAGACTTTCAGTTAAACTGAGATTAATTAGGTGATACCACCAGAATCACTTTCTCAGACTACAAAACCTTTCATCCAGAGTGAAATTTATCAAAACTAAATAAAATATTTACAGTTAGCAAATTAATTATCGGTTCAGTATTTAAAACTAAATTGTGAGTCAGAAAACAGAGTTTGAAAACATTTCTGTGTAGCAATAACTGAAGTTGAGAACTAATTCATCCTTTGATTAATATTGATTCTACTCCAAATATATAAGTGATAAACATATTGCATTTTTTTCAAGCATATCATTACAGTGTGGAAGAATCCTACCATCAACCAAATTCAAATGATTGGGCTATATCACATCCTTTTACAGAAATTCAAAGCTGTGTCGTTTCTTTTAGGCCAAAATACTCTATAGTTAATGCCAGTAACAGAAATTAAAGCTTCGCTACTGTGTGTGCGTGAATCCCAAGTCCTTTGTGATGTGAAATGCTGTGGGCGTTAGTGGAGAATGATTGAATAGGATGTGCAACAAATTGATTTTGGTGCTGAAATCACTGCTGGTGTGACCACACTTTTAGTTAATTTTCTTTGGTCAGAATCACATTTGAGGTGCATTGCAAATGTCACCTAGGCCTTTTTTTTCTTTTCTTTTTTCCATTTATAGACTATGTTAGACTATTTATTAGACCATCTTTAACTATATTTACAGACTAAATCGAGTGATTGATTGATTATAAAAAAAATGGCTGTAGTTAAATGAATTGTCCCTTTTAATTTGTGAGGAGTTTTAATATTGTATCCTACCACTCTTTTAAAACTGAATTGTACCCGATACATCCTGATGTTGGTAGACTTCATCATATTAATAAACTCTCCTTCTGTCATTGACGTGCAAACACATATCCTCACACACTTAAGTGCTTTATTGAAGCTGGATGAAATACTGAAGATATACATTTAAAATATTAAACATTTTACTTACTGTATCAACTTAATTGACGGAAAACACATGTGAAACATTAACTGAATTTTCTAAATCATATAACCTGTATTTATTTTATTACTTTTAATAACTATTACATCAAATATCCTTAGGTACAACTTTACAAAAGGATGCAAGGAAAACAAATTTGATGAAGAAAAAAAATGTCTTAGAACGGGTTGCTAGTTCAATAGAAATGTTTCACCTGGTAGCCGGCTGATGTTTTAAATTCATCTTCATAGTTCTCCCTTTAGCTTTAACGCTAGCTGCCTCCCTCCGCTGAGTCTGACACCTTTCTTCCGAGGAGAAGGCCACTGTAAAGGGGCAACACTCAAAGTGAAGCTTCATTTAGATGGCACGTTAAGCTTAGCCTAAACGTTAGCTAACTTATGTTAACAAGTAGCCATGTACATGAAGCAAGTTCCAAGATACCATATTTTACTCAACAAATAAGCAATTAACAGCAATGTAGGCCTCAGCCGCACTGCCAGTGAAATATGGTTACACTTTACATGGTCTCAAGGCTAACGGTTTAGCGTTAACGTTACAACACGTTGAGCACAAAAGCAACCACAAAAATAGCCGCCGTGTGTCGCACATAATACTAATTAACAAGTAATAAGCACCAATTGAAAAGGAACTGCTCATTAATTTCGTTCAGGCAACAATTCAACCCAACCAACACTATATTAATAGTTACTTACATGTTTATAGAGAACAACGTCGTGTTTATTCATGTTTAGCGAAAGAGAAAGATGCATGGTAGCTATAGCTAGCTATTTTCGCAACTCAGTCACGGCAGGCTTCTCCGGCTACGGTGACGTCATCACGTGTTGGCGGGACGCGCGGCAGACAGCAGACGTTCGTTTTGACTTGTGTCACAGCCGGAAAAGAACAGGTGTAAGCAATACAGTTAATTATGGCACCATTTTTGATTAGCTGTGCAGTGGTAAGAAGTAACTATTTACTTAAGTAGCCTACTGTATTCAAGCTTTAAGGCATGTACTTTACCTGTATATAAGTATTTCTTCTTCACATTTCATAGAGTATACTTTTTGCTCCACTACATGTAATTGGTATATGTAGGCCCACTCATTATCAATACATTACAGTATTATACAGTGTTTTGAAATCAAACAACCAGTATATTATAGCAGTTGGATTTAACTCGAACTCAATCCAATAAGCTGCAGCATTAACCTGTTTTGTGTTCAATGTACCACTGGTGGTTCGAAATTGGGATCATGCATCATTTCTCGGTTTTGATCGCGTG